>NC_056727.1:1162551857-1162851857 GCF_019279795.1 Protopterus annectens
CAGTTGCGGAGTATGTGTCTGTAACAAAATATCAACTTTCTGACACCAATACACACACTGTATGGCGGCATCACAGGCCACATGCCATTACATTTATATTGCAGGACACACCCACCCAGACAGTTGTATTCCTCACACAGGCCAATAGCTGCTTATCCACACTAATTGGTCTATCATGTGCCATATGTGACCGGTATTTGCGCTTTCCGTCAGTGGCAGAGCTCACGTACGTGTCTGGGGGACTGGACATTGTTACAGTGACACTGCATGACACCCTGAGGGACACATTACGTTTGTGTCTATTAACCGTCCACATTGACATTCACAGGGCATACATTGTCATTCACATTTGTCGGTGTACATGCGTGTGACTTGTACATGTTTTCTCATTTGTCCTGATGTCTTTCTTCTCACCTGTCCACCTAGTATCACAGGTTCTGTACATGTATTCTGGACAGGTTACCTTCATACCCCTAATCTGTACACATTATGGGTAAACACCCTGACGTTTGACCTTGTTACATTTGTCATAGTGATGTGCCTTTCTGGTACATTGCTGGCAAGGCATTATGGACTGTGTGGTAGATAATAGTGACTGACATTTCCATTACATGATTAGTAACACTCATAACATCCATATTCATGGGTACGCCAGTATTCTCACCACGTTCTGACTTTGTCTGGGGTATATCTAATATAGTCCCTATTTGTATTTCATGTACTATGCCTTAGTGCAGCTGTGTTATTCTGACAGTCTGCCAGGTATGGGTACCATCTTGGTCAGACGATGTCCATCCATGATTATCGCCACATGACACTGATATAGGGCCTACATATTGCCAAAATGGTTTCCGCAATATCCAGTGGATGGTTTGCCCCATTATTGGGGATATAGGCGTGCTATATCCACATCATTCCCACGAGTCGGACCTACGAAATCCCTGCCAAACAACACCTAGGCCCATATCTGCATACCCATGATTCCCATACCTGACAACCCTCTACAGTACCCATTACACATTTTAATGTGCGTTACTGAAGTGTGGAGACACTTATATGCACTCCCCACTCTCTGGATATCAGTTAAATGCGTCATACATTCTATCGACACATGTGTCATCACCCTTGCACCTGATACTGTTGCATGTACAGCTATTTCAGATTTGCTGCGGTCACTTCTTTTGCGCCAATGTCGGTTGACACTACGATTCCAATTTATGGAGTCCTGCAATGGACACCTATCTGCATGTTTAAAGTGTAGAACTTGCTGGACTGTCACTTTCTGGCCAATGTTTTTGAATGCTGCAGTTTATTCACCTTTCCTGCATGTCTGTTTGTCTACCCATATTAGATGTAACGTCACCTATTTATGTACATATGTCATATCTATGGGACATAAGTCTGTTGTGTATACATATATACATGTACAATCCTCATTTCATAACTTGCTTTGGTTTACGTCTGTGGATTATGTGTATACACATATATCTATATCCATACCATACCTTTCCACTATACAGATTGTCGCTGAGTGTACAGCTGCTTGCCCCTTTATCTTCGCTGTGTTTTACATAAACCTTTGTCTATCTGGCAATGTAGTGGCATTTCATCTGAGACTTACGGTGGGGATTTCTGGCAAGCAGTTCAGGTTACAACTGCATACCCTTCGGAGAATCCATGCTACTGACACACCCGTTATTCTATCCACTTTCTATGTTTGTTCTGGCGCATATCTGGGGTTTGTCCCTATATGTACCGGTAGTTTGCATGGCTTCGTCCGGTTTCATACTTTACGAGGTTAACGGGTTTGAGCCATGTATAACTAAAATGGGGGAAACAGCATTCATTTACTATGCTGTGAGCGGATCACACACGCGCTTGACTTGCATTTCCTTATTGTAGGTTACTGGCGCATACATATCCTTATTGTGGGTTACATATGTTTACTAAGTCTTTGTGCTTACGTGGGCTTTATTACTTGTGACAGTACCAGTACTTATCTGTAATCCCATTAACGGACGTTTGCGAAACACACATTCACCTTTACATATTTAACTGTCTGTACAGCATAGACGCATTCATTACACTTTCACATTATATGTGCTGCAGTCATTGTTCAACCGGGACTGCATTCACGTTGGCCGGATGCTGTAACCAGTATACGTTTGGTGTTCTGACTCATTTATATGCATACCCATAGTACATAGCTACATTAACATATGCCTCTCCGCTTCACTTACGTCACAGGCATTCATTCTCCTGCTGGGAAGAATGCGGTACTACATGTTACACATTCCCTATTCCCTACTGCTCTGGACCCATGCTACATATTTCGTCACTGCAGGGATATTCAGAACCCAAAGGCTTATATTCCTGACACATACAGGTCTTTAATTGTCAGGGTGTTCATGTGGTGATCTGGGTTTAGGCTTGTCCGAATGGTGAACGGAACTGCCCTCACTGTGTTCAAATGTCAGACAAAGCACATGGACAGGGATTGTACATTTTGTACATTTAATCTGTTTACAGACACAGGTGTTTGGGCACCTGTCCGCAGCTTATGATGTTGGCAATACATAATATGGGTGGGGGTGGTTACGATACATAATCCATGGTGAGTGGTGTTCCCATTCACATTTGACTATTTCCTGTATTCATTCTTACGGGGGTTATTATTTTGCACATGACGTAACTATGAATTAACTACGGGTATGCAGTAGTACAGTCAACATATGTGACGGTTTGTTCCAGTATATTTGTATGGACCTCTGTAATACTGGGGACTACCCCACATCCTTCACAATTCCTGCTTATGTACATACTATTATTCAGTGAACTTTCGAAGCTTGTGGGAGCAGTAATTACATCTGTCCCTATTTGTCCTCCCATCCTTTTGGGCTTTGTCCAGGTTTTGTTGCTGTAATAGGTTGAGAGGTGGTGTCGGTATGTGATTGAGTTGAATATATACTGTCGATAATTCGGTGGGGTGTAGGGTTACCACTTGTTCCTCTTTGCGAGGGGAGGTCCCACTTTGGACAGTTGTGTCCTGCGACAACACCTAAGACATGGCAAATGTCCTGTGATTTTAAGACAATAATATATTTCTTATTTTCTGTACTAGTTGCATGATACAGGTATTTTGTATCTGGTACACATAAATATTATTTGGGATAGCATAAGCTATTCAAATGCTATGGCATGAGCTTTTATCTTGGCATACACATGTATTTCTGTCCTTTGCACTGGCCGGGGGTATGTTTTATCCTGTAAATTCTCACATTTCTACAAGGGATGTCCCACCTTGGCCATCTGAACAGGTGGCAACCCTAGTGGGGTGACCTGCATGGTGGACAGCTGTTCCATCCTGCGTAGTATGAATTTCATGTCTGTGTAGAAACTGAACAGTACCGTGACTACACATACATGTTTTGTCCAGATGTGTACAGTAATGGACACCGTGGCGTGTACACAACTCTGAGGTTTTAACAGGTTACTTATCCCATGTGGGATGTACACACATTTTGCCGTAACATTAACGCGCGGGCATTTGGATTTACGTACCTGTGATGGGATGTTTACATTCGTGGGATACATATTTGCAATCTGGACACTGCCTAGGACGATACTTCCTACTACATATGGGGAATACTCGCTATGTGCAGCTGTACGGATGCGCAAGGCTGGTAGCTGGATTTGGTGGACATTCGGACATGGGTGCGGGTTATGTGCTATACTGGGGTTGTTGCGTATTGCATTTGCATGCATGGGTTCTACTTTTGGATATCCCGGTTCCGCGTATAGCATCCTATGTGTATGTGACGGGTACGTTCCTGTTCATGTGTGTAGCACATTTTAATATACATATGTTTGTGTGTGTTTGGAATACAATTTGGACTGTCAGGTTTCTTTACGGTTGTTATATAGCCACAACTGCCCTGCTGTGTACTATCACTACCACTGTGGAACTGCTGGTGACCATACCCATGGGGCTAGACGTGTGTATTGGCGGCAAGCTGACATGATGCACTTCACTTCCACTGGGTATAACTTCTAAAAGTGCAGTACATTACGGACACACGATTTTAAATATCATTTGTTCCATGGACGGAATATTATCTTATGTTGCGTGCATTTCTGTTTGGTTCTCCATTTTGTGTGGCCGGGAACTGTCTTGCATGCTTTGCATACGTTTCATTATCCACGGACACTGATAGGTGCGATTACTATTGCAGGCAGGCTATAATATTCAGCAGTTTAGGTTGCTCATCGTCAGCCGACATTGACACGCCTCCGGTCGCAGCTTAGTAACGCCCCATGCACTCGCGCACGTGTCCTATGCACGTGGATGTGGTAGCGGCGCACCTTCATTAATATGCATATGGCGCTACTACACCATTTATACGCCACACGGTCAGCGCAGGCCTTACACTGGCCTTGCGCCAAGCTTCATGAATCTGGGGGTATATTTATATTTATATGAGTTGTACATATATACTCACATCTAATTATTAGATATATTTTTAGTTATTATATATGTACTTGATATGTGTGTGTTTTCATATATATATTTATATTCTTTTTTTATATATATATTTTTTCATTTTTTCATTTTAATTACTTATATCATTATTCATTTATAGAATTTGTAAACAAACATGAACTATAAAGAAATTTGCTTTGAAGCTATAAATGGTATTGAAATGCATTGCACATTCAATCTTGGATAGAAATTAGTAACTTTGTCTTTAAATTGTAATTAATTTTGGTTTGCTGGCTTCTGAGTGGTTACTTTGAATTTTGAGGCCTAGCAATATTATTTAAGGACTTATGTTAGTTGTTACTCTTGGTCTGATGAAGCAATATTGAATTATTGTGAAAGCGCTTACAGTATTACTGTCAAGTATTGGAATAAAATTGTTCGGTTTTTATTCATCTGCATCCTTTATTTTGAACGTGTTTCCTTCGCTTGGGGACTTTTTTTGCTGTTTTACTAAGTGACGTTCTCTTTTGGGTGTTTGTTGTTAAATAGATATATTTTGTGATATATTTACACCTATGTATCTATAGCTAGATAGACATATAAATAAATATGGGTGCACTGAGTTTCAGCTAAACACCTAAATAGCATCATTTACAACACATTGACTTTATAAACGTTGATACAGTAAACACACACACACACACACACACACACACACACACACACACACACACACACACACACACACACACACACACACACACGCACACACACACACATATAAACAAATGTAGATAGATGGACAGACAGATATAGACAGACACACACACAAACACACTCACCCATCCAAGCACATGTTAATTAAGAGAAATACAGCTTAATAGGGCTTATTTTACCTTACAGACGTGTGCTATTAAAAATGTTTAACTAGCAACATTTTAGGGGCCCCAGGTTGGCTAGCACTTATAACAAGGTGTCCCTTATTACTGTGACATGATAAATGAAGTCTGTCTCAACAGATGAGCCTAAAATGGTCCATTGATCAGTTGAGGTCAAACAGACTATACATATCCCACTTCATATGCAGTCATCTTAAAGATTACAGCACTACAGAATATTACAGTTCTCCCGCCCCAAATAATTTATCATTACATCTTCCATTTTATTGTTACAGCTATTTGTTACATTCCAAGATGCTAAGTCATACCTATTATTATGGGAATCATAGGAAATTCAAGGCCAATGATTCTTGAAACCATTAAACCTCCCTTCTCATGGATGGCTAGGCTACTTAAGTCCAAGGTGAGTTTAGGAATACCCATCCAATTACCAAGTCTAGATGAAAGAAGATAAGAGTATCACACTGCTTTGTCTGCAATGGCACTCTGCTCCAGAGATGAGGGAGATGCCAGGTAATGAATCAGTTTCTCCACCTTGTTTTATTCATCTACTGTAACAGATTTAGATTCCATGTTTTGGTATTTGTAAGACTTTGACTTGTGAAGTTACAATAGATCCTGGACTCCTGGGTCCTGAATTGTTCCAAAGGCAAGGCATAGATCTACTCTAAAGAATCTATGTGACACTGAAAAGAGGGACAGTGCTTCTAGTACTTTCTGCTACCTTAGAGATTCCATGTCTGTAATCGTTTTTGATAAGACCCTTTGTGATCTTTTTGTATATGCTTAGTGAGGTGCATCCCAAAGGTAGTATATGTATAAATATGTTCTATAATTTGTCTGATCAGTACTAAATACAATGCTACATTAACATTTTTAGATCTGAGTGATATTCTTTTTATAATCAGCCCCACCAGGTAGAAGGGTTTCCTGACAACATATGCTACTTGTTGACCAAGGGAGATGGAATTTTCAACCCAAGTTCCAGGATTCAAATTCCATTTTCATTTTGAAATGGGGTATTTTCAATTCTATATGCTGAATGATGCTTTGCCTGCCAAATGCAACAGTGTTGCATTTTCACTTTGCATCAAAGAGGGATTTGACAATGACTCCCAGTTTGCATTCATCCACAAACTTGGCTGGCCATAGTTCTTTTTTTTTTTTTTTTGTCTGTGGGTCCTAACAAAGTGGTCTGAGCATGAAGACCTGCAGGAGACCACTGGTCATCATCATATTCTCTGATGCTGCTCCTACCATCCACTTCATATAGGCACTATCTTTTTGCCAGTTAGCTATCCTTCTCACCATATAGAGGTCTATTTGAAACTATTTTCATCTATTAACTGATGCTACAATTGGGAATGGTGCCAAATGTCTTGTCCAAATGAAGGTAGGCTGTGTGTCCAGTGTGACTGGTCTCAGCAGCTTGTGTTACCTTTACAAAGAAGTACTCTGGGTTCATTAGACAGGATCTACATTTTACAAAACCAAACTACTGGGAATCTAGCTTGATGAGGCTTTTAATGCTTCTATTAGTCCAGTCTTATAATGCATTTCATGGCCTTAAAAATGAGGCCTGAAAGGCTGATGGGCTTATAGTGTCCAGGGTCAGAAGTAGGGACACCTTTATGGAGTGGCATCACCAGTGCTGTACACTATACATGCAGTACTAAGAATGTAGTCAGACTCAGCTTAAATTATTTATGAAGAGGATCTGCCAGTACATGTTTAGTACTATCTAACAAACAGCCTGGTATGTTATCTGGCTTCATGTTGGAAGTGTTCGTAGTCTTGGAAAACATATTCAGTACATGCTTTTTAGTGATGAATGGAGTTTGAGAGATACAGGGATCATAGGGCTTGGGATAGCCATCTCAGGAGTGAAACTTGTACTGAATTAATCTGCTAATATGCTGGTAATCTCCACCAGGTCTGAACAGTGTTTGTCATTTTGTATGAGTTCTGAACATTATTTATTGTTTCTTAGTTTTCTAACAAAACTAAAAAAGGATTTGTAATCATTCTTTGTTTTAGATGCCCACCTGAGATCACGGTTTGCCTTATTCGATCTAATAGTCTTTTTTAAATTCTTAGTTAAATTCCTAATATTTTCATTGACACAGATGTCTTAAGATCTGTAGTATACTGTTTTTTTTTTTTTTTTTGCTTTTATTGTAATACTTTTTGCAGGTGTTTAATAGTAAAATTTCATTATATGACCTTATTCCCTCATCACTCCCACAAAGACACACACACACACATACACGCACACGCACACACACACACACGCACACACTCACGCACACACATGCACACGCACACACACACACACACACACACACACACACACACACACACACACACACACACACACAATATTCTTAATGATGACTAAATCAATACTGTTCACTCACTAACATCTAAGCTATGTACATATAACTAGCAATGTCCAAAATGTGTCCAGCTGAAGGATGTGTTGGCATTCCAACAGACTTGTATGTCTCACATTTTAAACTGCCCACTTGCTATTCTGCCTGTAAATAGATCTTGATCAATTTATTAACAGGAAACCAAAGCTCAAAATTTTGTCACTGATACTTGCCATTTAAAGTGCACAGTTGTATTATAGATTAATATTATTGCTTTCAAATATTGCGGGATATTAAATGCATACTTTTCATAGATTATGCAGAGTAATACTCATGTGATACATCACTGGAGAGCTCTTCAAGCCACCAGAACATGAGCCGTTCTCCTATTGATATCCAGCATCTATCTCGTATCTTACCTCAGAGGTATGACTAGTTATTTGACCACAACACTCGTAATTCTTGGCAAATAGCCAGAAATTTGTATTTCATAAATCTGCAATATAAATTGACCATCATCAAACAAACTGTTGATGATAACACCACTACATAGCCCTTTGTCTAATGGAGACCTCTTGTATTACATATGTCTGAATACCGCGCATCATTTATAAAATACTGCAAATCATGTGATGACGTAATGTGTTTTTTTTTAGATGATTTTTGTGATTTATTTATTTGTCTTTGATTTCTGGGAAAGTCTGTCTGAGCAAAGCCTATTTTCAGCAGAGGTGCAGGGGGAAAGTCTCAGTATTTCTTTAATTTCACAGGAAATTAAAATGAGCTAACAATAAAATGTGCACAGAATACTGAGCTATCTATACATATTTATATATATATATATATATATATATATATATATATATATATATATATATATATATATACATGTGTATATATATACATAGAGAGAGAGAGAGAGAGAGAGCAACAGTTGATCTCCCTGTTAAGTATGCTATACAGTATTTATTAGCATGCTAAATTCACACATCTCTAAAGAATATTCAGCATTATTTTGTAGTTTATGTATAAAGATGCATTGAAATTTTTATTATACAGACAGCTGATGGGATATATGCAAGTTTTACCCAACCAATTATTTACATGAGATGTAAACAGATGAGGGTTGTATATTTATTTGGTTTGGCAGCAAAATGAGTGTATTTAATAATGGTGATGATGGTAAAAGGGCAGGGTTGCTATGTTGATAAGTATGATTTTACTGGAATTTTAAAATGTAAGTATCAAATGATTAGAATAAGAGGTGGCTTAGTAATGGGGTATTACAAATGCAGGAGTTTATTGTTGTTGGCAATGTTTCAAGGTAGCTTTAAAAGTAAACAAGATATTTCTGATGTTTTTTGAAGAGAGCATAGGCAGTCATCACAATAATTTTCAGATTTTTGACTAAGCACTAAGTGTTGGTTAAGTGAGTGCAGTTCTCTGTGGGTGAGTATCAGTTTAATTACTGGTTGTTAACAGGACATCTTTCTGAGTTGTGGAGGATGTTATTGGCAGTTTTAATGTGAGTATAGGTTAATAGATTAGTAGCTACTCCAGTTAAGGGACTGTAGTACAAGAAAGTGATGTGTTTGGCTAATGTGATCACATGCAAACTGTGCAATCTTATATTATGATTGCTCCAGTTTGCCTAACTGAGATGGGTATAAATTAGTCAAAAATCGATTAATTATACAGGTGACTAGATAGGTTTGAGTTAAAGTCTTACCTGCATGGCTCAATAGGAAAGGTCTGACATTATAAAGAAGTCCTAGTTTGTGGCTTATTATTTAAACAGGATATGGGATATGCTAATCAAATCATAATCTGTGATCATTTATTATAAAAAAAGGAAGCCAGCACCTTGGAAGCATGAAGATTTATTGTAAGAACGAGACCGGTTTCACCGTGTAGCTTTCATCAGTGGTAAATCACAAAAAGCAGTGATAACCCTGCAATAAATACTTGATCTAATTAAGTATCCATGACATCATTTCCTGTCCAAGACAAAACTTGTCTAGATCTAATTAAGTACCCATGACATTATTTCCTGTCCAAGATAAAACTGGTCATTAGACCAGTTTTGTCTTGGACAGGAAATGATGTCATGGGTACTTAATTAGATCAAGTATTTATTGCAGGGTTATCACTGCTTTTTGTGATGTACCACTGATGAAAGCTACATGCTGAAACTGGTCTGGTTCTTACAATAAATCTTCATGATTCCAAGGTGCTGGCTTCCCTTTTTTATGTATGCTACAGTTTGTCTGGCCCATGCACCTACCGTACTTGCTAGCCTGCCTCTCTTTGACATCATTTATTATACTCAATAAGTTTTTGCAGTAGCCCAAATTCTAGTATAATCGATTGATAACATGTTTACTTTGCAGTAGTCGACTACCGGATTGTAGGTGAAAATCCCATTAACTTAGTTTATGGTGTCAGAACAATTAGAACAGCATCAGCTATGAATTTACCTGTAGGTGAAGATATGCTGGCCTAACACTTATTTGTCCCCTTCCAAATCTATTGTTTCTGGCTACAATCAAGCTAAAAATTAAGATGGATAAAATGCACCAGGCCAAATTTATAAGAAAATAGAATTAATTAAAACATGAGATGTACATTAACTTAATTTCAGATCGGCATCAATTAATAAAAATGAAATTGCTGTACATCAGGAAAACTGGAAGGTCACTTACATCAGTTACTGGTAATAATGTATGACATGCAATATAATGCTAGCCTGTCCAAGCAAAAAATATATATATTTTCAATGTCTTTTAATCACTTATTAGCAGCTTTTCCTTGTTTATGAGTTTCTTCATCCTTGATGAGCACTGAGGAATCGACCTGCATTCTGTATTCAATCTCTCTCTGGAAAATCTAAAAAAAGGTTGCGGGTGCAGGGAAATAAATCCTTACACAGCTGCTCTGGCTCCTCTGTGAGAAAACTATACAATTTGCTGGAATACCTGGATGGCACACTACACTTTCCTACATTCCAGGATGTATCTCCCCTTTTGGGTTAGCCATGTCCCGAATCAACAAGATGTAGTATCACAGCCTTAGGTAACATTTTTATTGTATGCCGTAATCTTCCAGCAAAGCCTGCTAATGTTAGCTAACAGAGATCCAAGTATGACTGGAGAAAGAACCATGAATGAATATCTGAAAGTCTGATTTCTCTGTACAAGTATTCCCAGTGTTATTATAGTATCGTTCTAGTACTCTTGTCAGAATGCTAGACTTGGATTTATTTTGCTTTGTCTCCATAGCAGAGTGAGTCCAGCTTTGAATGACTTCTCTTAGCCTTTGAAACAGTTTGTCTTTCTTTCACCAGCTCATTATTATTTGACTAAAACTACAAATAAGAATGAGAAGGGTTTGCAGCCATTATTTTTTCAGATCCTATGAGTTTTGCCACCCCTTTCTGACCCCTTGACACTTTAATGTCTTAGAAGCCAGATGTTTAGTTTTTATATATCTCGCTTTGGAGTCTATGCTTGGTGATGGCACCCCAGATGTTTAAAAGATGAGGCCCTGTTTTTCTGCTAGGAAGCAAGTCTCAGGTTTCATGTATTTTGCTGAAAGCAGGATACAGTCCAGGGGCACCTCAGTTAGGAAAATAAACCTTAGTTGCATTATTTTGCTGATAAACAAGGAAAACAAATCTTAGAAATTGCAAGACTGCATGCAGTCTGCTTTTCAGTGTTTTTGTTATGTGTGATATGTGAGGAGAATAGCAAGATTAATAAGCAACGATATATAAATATATATAAAGGCAGGACTGCTAAATGCAATCAATATACAGTGACAATGGCAACAACAATAACAGGGCCTGAAAGCCCGTTTTCAGTGGAGGCCCGCGGAGAAAAGCTCCATATTACAAACACATTGCACACTTAAAGTTTCGTATTCCTAAAACATTGCACACCTAACAATTTTATCAGTAATATATGCATTTATTTTTCTGTTCAAAGGGATTTCTCTGAATATTCTAGTCATGGCTGTCTACTTGAAATTAGGTTAATAATTTCTTTTCATGTGTTAATAAGTTGTACTTTTATACAAATTCAGTCTGGTACATGCTAGCTGTTTCAGTTTTATCTTGACTGTAAATCAGGACAATAGGTTTGGAGAGGTGATAGATAAGTGTTGAACCAGGGTATTTTTACCTAGAGATAATTTATAGCTGATACTAGAACACTTTATATTCCAGCCTAATTTTTCTGGCAGCATAAATATAAGCTATAGGTTTACTGCCTTACAAGACTTTAGGAAACAAAGGGGTTGATTAACTTGCTGCTCCTCAGGAATGAATGTATCGCCCTCCCCCACCCCCACCCCCACCCCCAAAAAACAGTGGGGATGCAATGTGCCTTTACTCTGTATTTATTAGCAGGAATCACCTTAGTGCCAAAGTGGGTGATTGAATGTTGCCAAAGTAAAATTTGAAGAGAAGGCAGGGGTGGGTGGGTTAAACAACAGCAAGGACTCTTCACCCAGGGTGGACCAAGACTAACATCTTGAACAGCAAAATAACAAATGTTGACACCATAAAAATAAACCTCTCTGACAGGTTAGACAATACCTGTGTGTCACTAACAGCAGCAAATCCATTCAGAGAGACTTCAGAATTCCCTACTGTACTCGGTGTCAATTCACTCTGCATATATAAATCAATGTTTTAAATGATTCCATTTTTATGGTGCAGACTGTATTCTTCTTTAAGGAGACACTTACCTGTTCTCTGACAGATAGTAACAGCAGCCAAATCATCCAGAGAGAATAGTGAATTAATTACTGAATTTTTTATTGTGTTTAGTTACTATGTATAGATAAAGTTTTAAATTAGAGACTGTACTTAATGTGTACATTTCATGCTCTTCAAAGTAGGGCAGTTGTGATTCCTCTGGGAAACAATAATAGCAGCAAAACTGTTCTGAGAGAATAAAAAATTGTTCTCTGCTCTTCATAATATTTACTTGTATGATGTAATGTTTTAAACAAGATTTTATTTTCAGGTACAAAATACATGCTCTTCAAAAGTGGGACATTTATGTTTTTTTCTGGGAGACAATAGTAGCAGTGAAAGTTCTTGGACAGAATAGTATTTTTTTTTTTGGGGGGGGGGGCTGCACTTGATGTCTAGTTACTATACATCTGTTTGTCGTCTATCGGTGTGACTAGGATGGATAGGATTAGGAATCGGTATATTAGAGGGTCAGCTCATGTTGGACAGTTTGGAGACAAAGCAAGAGAGACGAGATTGCGTTGGTTTGGACATGTGCTGAGGAGGGATGATGGGTATATTGGGAAAAAGATGCTAAGGATGGAGCTGCCAGGTAAGAGGAATAGAGGAAGGCCTAAGATAAGGTTTATGGACGTGGTGAGAGAGGACATGCAGGCGGTTGGTGTGACAGAGCAAGATGCAGAGGATAGGAAGAAATGGAAAGAGATGATCCGCTGTGGCGACCCCTAACGGGAAAAGCCGAAAGAGAATGATGGTGTCCTTGCATTATGGAGTTATAGAGAGACTTTGTTTCTGTTACTGTCTCTTCTCCAGCCCTGCAATCTTTCTATTCTTATCTAGTCATTGCCTTACACTGAGTGCCTCTCCAGAGAGATCATGTAATTATAAATTGTCACAATTTGGATGTCAGGCTTTAGCTTCCATGAACCTGCACAGATGCCAACTCATAGATCCCCCCACTCTTCCAATACTACCTTCCATTTATCAGATTAAAAATGCCAACCAACACACTCACATCTCCCCAGAATGGGTGGCGTCCAGCTGTCAGCATAACTCTAAGGTGATGACACTGGTTTGGTGACATTACTGTTAAGTGTAAGTCTGGGGTTAGGCATAATGTTTTAAGAGGCTTTATGATGTTAGCTTGTTCTGATGAATGATTATGTATAGGTGATATAGGTTCTGAACTGGATTCCAGAGAGTGACTTTAAATCATGACAATGTTAAACAGGCAGTAATGAGAGGGCACTGGAAAACTCATAGGCACTGTATTTTATATTGCTGCTGGATGGTCAATGAGTCTGCAGTGAGGGTAGATCACTTGATAGCAGTGGTTGATATGGAATGAAAGACTGGAACAATTGTAGTATTTATTGATGACAGGGTCACTGAGTTTGTTTACTGCACTGACTAGGAGATAGTCGTGCACTTTTCTATATAGCATGGATGGTCTTTGGTACCACTGAGGATCATGCTGTGCAGGACTATATAAACACACTGATGACCCAAAGGAGAAATGACCAACAGGTGACATGGCCAGCCACATACATTATAATATCTTAGCTTTCCATCACACCCAAGGGTTCTGCAAGGGTATGCTCCTAACATCTTCACCAACCCCTCTTCTTTAAAAATATATTCTAACTGTAAGCTTGTACCACTAAGATTGTACAGTCTCATAGTTAACAGTCAGTCATGTTAACTCTCAGTCATTTCACATTTGAGCATTTAAAAAAACATAAGTATGCAGATTGGTATGTAGCTAGCCTGAACTACACTGTCAGTACAGTGGACATGTTATCAGTACACAGAAAGCATTCTGTAAGTGTGAAGTTTTCCAAACCATGATGGGTTTCTGTTTGAACTGATATAGATTGTAGGCAAATTTAATCTCGACACACATCTTGACACACATAAATGAAGAATGCCAACACTTTTGAAAGAATTACATAATGAAGTTATCAAGGCAAGCATTGTGAATCTTATATTTCATCCCTATGTACTTCAAGACGATATCTGTTCATTATGTACTTCAAGGCGATATCTGTTTATAAAAAGCTTTTTCTTAAAAGAGAAAACTCTACTTAAGTAGGTTAACTCCATTGTTTTCTACAGACCAATAACACTGAAAGGCTTTTGTAAATATGCAGATTACACATATTATACGGTTTCATTCTATAATACAAAACTGCCTCACAACCTGCCTTATGCCTCAGAAGTGTTTCAGGGCAATAGCATAGAGCATGTTTTAGCAGAGAAGAAATAAAACAGAATGAATTCCTTCACACTTAGCAGCTGTGGAATGTTACACTTAATGCAGTCTATTGGCATCTTTACATTTCTAAGTTTTTTAAATGCAAGTTAGTAGCATAAGTCATGCAAACAGATTTTTTTTGTGGCAGTAAATGTTTAAAAAGGGTAAGTAGAAATATTTATTCAGTGGAAACTGATCTACAGTGATGTCAAAATATTCAGTTTTAACATTAAACACTAACATATTATAATGCAAAAAATAATTCCAACTTGTATTTTTCCTTCAACAAACAACTTGAGAGTTATGATTGTTGTGAGATAGTTTTAGTTTGTAAGTCAAATGGATATGACAGCATGAATAAAAACACAGAAACATTGTGCATTTTCATAATACTAACTAAATACTTAACAGTATGTCTACTATTGTGCATTATAAACTGATAGCAGCAATGCTTCAAGAAGATCTTGCATTATGACCTTCACTAAGACATAACTCATTCAGATATAAAGATATTGTAGTATACAGGCCACCAACATTAGACTCTGAAATCAGTATAAAACAGGCTTTAGCATCTCTCTGATGTCAGAAGGGTATTTAACAAGTTTTTATTATGCACTCCTCACATTGAGCTCTAATCTTACTCTAGATCATTAACAGGGTCAGTGGATATAGCTGAAGAATGGCAGGAAACTCATGTTCCAAATTTCATTAAGACTTCTTTCTTTTATATGAAAAAAAGGGGAAAATTCCAAACAAAAAGTTAGTTTCAAAGCCTCCATTCTGTGGTGGCCGTGGTGTATATAGCAGTGGTAAAAGTGTTATAACTTTCAAAGCTGTGAAACACTTACTGATACAACACTTTTTTGTCTGATTTTTACAGTACATGGAGAAGGTAAAGCTCTATCCACTACAAATAATTATGATCAGATATATATATGCAAATATGCAAATTAAGTGACAAACAGTGGTTATCTGCACAACAGTATGTTCAAGTCAAACAATATTAGAGTTATTTTGTTATTCTCAACTTACAGTTTTACATGGTTCTTATCATTACTTGGGACACCTGATTAAGGAAGCCAGCTATAAAAATGTCAGACACCATAAAGAACTGGGTTCCCATCAAGTAGTCGAACTTTTGCAAGTTCGAACCACATATGGTTGAGACCATTTGTTCGAATTTGTAAAAATTCGAGCATGTGAATGGAAATCTCCATAAGCGGAGGTTTCCATTCACTTCAATGTGTTGTGATCTCGGAGTTGGTATATTTAAGCAGTGGGGGGTGTGGGGGTTCAGGGGCGCTTGCCCCCCTGCATACAACAATTTATTTTTTTGTCCATTATATTTTTATTTTTTTATCGGTAGTCAAAGTTCTGTATCTTCGAACTTATTGATTTGACCATTAGGTGTTTGGAGTTACGGAACTTTGACTATCTGATATAGACCCGAAGGGACTATGTGTGTTGAGGGAAAAATACCAAAAGGTGCTGCAGGTGGAAAAATGGCAGAGTGAAGTACAAGCAAAAGACAGGTAGAAAACTGATTTAAGGAAAGATAGAAAATTAATGAAAGAGAATAAACCAATGAAAGTGAAAAGAGGAAGAGGATCATGCATTCTTCTATAAATAGGGTGTACTATCATACTTAGAATGTGTATAAAATACGTATTTCCTTGCACCATTCTAGAAACTTAGAAAGGAAATCAGCAGCGTTCATAGCAGTACCTTAGTTAGAAATAATATGTGCTGAGTGGTCTTTCACTAAATTGTTTACATAATGCTACAAACTGGAAATTATATGACAGGTTGAAAGATTTAAAACCCACATTTCATGACTTAGCATACACAAGCAGCTCTCTTCTCAAATCCAGGCAAACATTTCCATAAGAGTTAATAGCAAAATCAGTGCTACTAAGTGGACATCCCAAGGTGAATTTTTATGCAGATGTGATCTAAACTTAATGAAGCTGTTTTCTGTTCATTGTACTGTCCTTGCATATTTTGAGAGTTTATCCCAATTACTCTAAAGCTCCACTGGGGAAAAACAGAATAATAAATGACACTTTATGATGCAGCATCTTTGATGTGGTTCTAATTAATTCAGAGGCTGCACTTGGTTATGATGTGACCTTAGAGGACTAACAAGCAGAAACTCTCCATCCTTCACAGCAGAGGAAGGTACAACATTTTTCATATAAGTTCTGGCAACAAATTTCACTTAGATTCATAGCACGAGGCTGACTTGCTGTATCAGGATTGACTCTCTCTCTCTCTCTCTCTCTCTCTATATATATATATATATATATATTATATATATATATATATATATATATATATATATATATATATATCAGCTTTTCTCATGTCTAGCATTACGTATTTAAAATAATTCTTTGCAATTTTGATGCACATGAAAATGTCATCAGCTATCTGAAGCAATGACAGAGTTGTGCTAGCCACTGGGAAAAATAGTTGTTTCTTAATTATCATTTAAAAATCCAGACCTACTTTAACTGTTTTGTTTTCTGGACATACACCACTATTCTGAGGCTGAAGACAATGTTTATTTATACTGATTTTTCTCACTAAACCATTTATTGCCACCATATAATCATAAATCACTTTGACAATCTACTTTCATTCATTTACTTTTAATAATGTTTGCATCTGCATGGACCACTGATGGCAAATATTTTTTTTTCTTAGTGAAGGTAGAAGGAACAGAAAAAAGAAAGAAAGCATCGCATCTCTAAGGCAATGATCAAGCCAAAGCAAACCCTTTGAAAGCAAGAGCATACTGTAATGAGCATGGTGACATAGTACTTAAACATTCATAACTTGCTTCAAAAATAAATAGCAGCGCTGTAAATAATATAGAGTGGATCAATGCATTATGACACAGAATGTAAAATAAAAATGTCAGGCTTATCTCAGTCAGAAACTGTATCTGAATAATAATGTACAAAAAGAGAAAACAAAGTTTAAGTTGTTCAGAAAGGTTTAATGACAGCTCCTTCCCTGAAGCGCTGAACACACACACATCATATAAGAATTTCTGATTTTGCTCCATTTACAGGCTCACAGTCCTACAGATGATTAGGTAGTATTTTAGAATCACAAACCTTCAGCACATAGTGACGTTTACTGATATGCATCTCTAAGTGGCATGAAGTAGAAAGGCAGTCGATAGGATTCAATAAACTCTGTGTAAGCTTCGTGCAAAGCCTACATGAAGCTTACATGATTGCGTGGTGAGTAGAAGCGATGATTACATATTCATGTCTTACACCATGTTTAAACATAAACAAGCATGGTTTCACAGCTGGCAAAGGAAACCATGTAAAGCAACACGGATAGCAAACTTGTTTACCTTAGAGCAAACTACATTAATAGGATTGCATGGAACACCACAATTATTATAAGAGTTTATTATATAGAAATGTATATGGTCCAAACACAGTACAGGATAGTATATACAGTGACGAGTATCGTAGAATCCCATTCCAAGCATTCTGTATAAAAGTGGTGTAAATGATCTGTAAGGGTACATGAACTGCAATTTATAACTAACAGTCAGGGGGAGGGTGTGTATTGAATAGGGATACACATATGAATTGCAGGAATGACCACATGGAAGGAGGACAGGCGAAACAACCTAATGTACAGCAGATGAGGGCATGTCAATGGAAACATCCTAATTTACAGCAGTTGAGGGCATGTCAATAGCAGAGAGTAGTAGCAGGAGCACTAATCACATATCAGCATGGTACATTACAGACTGCTGAGTGAAAATGTATATAATGTGACTGTCAGACAATGTGACATAACAATGGGGAAAGTGTCTTTGTGATATAAGCATCTTGAGAGGAGCAATGGAGAGGACATCAACCAGGGATGTTATATACAGTCGGGGTTGGGGGCATATTGTGAAGCTGTGCTAAATGATTTGGGCGACTATGACTGTAATGTCAGAAGAGGTCTTCAAAAAGTGGGGCACAATTACAGTTCATGGGCAACAGTAAAATAACCTTTCCCAATCATGGACAATATCAGAATAATACCACCAGTAATCCCATGTCTCTGACAAAACATATGTGATTCTGAGTGATCATACATGGTTCTGCAAAAACACACTTGGACAACTATTGTGACATGTCAGCAATCTATGAGGGTAATCAAGCACAGTTTCCTGACAGTGTAACATCTGCTGGAGGTGCTAGGAGGGTCACTGCTATACCTGTATGTAACATTGTGATCAATAAAGGCCAGTTGACTGGTGTGCATGGCAAATATATATGGCACAATCCACACTGTCACAAATGTAACCTGTCTCTCGTCTAGTCAGGATGAAGTAGATGAACATTGTGGCTTCTGTCCAAGCAGCTTTATTATATACAAACATAAACATATATGCAAATTAGTTGTCTCATGCATAGATGTTCACACTCTGGCTGTACTCACAAAATGGCACTGAAGCTAAATATGTACGTTCAGTTCTTAGAAATACTTCTTAAAGGTACAACACATGTTATTCTACATCCTCCTTCTTTGAGAAATGACATTGACTGACATGCTATAGGCACAAAGTAATTTTCCATCATGCAAGTATACAAAACTATATATATATATATATATATATATATATATATATATATATATATATATATATAATAATGTTCAACCTTAGGGGCATTATGAACATTATCAGAAATGGTAGTGGGAATCAAGACACATTCTGGAACAGGAACACTGAATCACTCTGAGATTTAGAGTCAGTATCATAAGAACATTACTGTGGTAATGACTCTGATACAGGAAGTAGATGCCTGCAATTCCTCCTGCACTCCACACCCTCTGATATCACAAGACAGGATCTTGGCTCTTCACTTGTATTTGTTACTTGCCCAATCTGGTCAAAACCTTTCACCGTTTGTATCCCCACTGTCTCTCCTTCTTTCAATGAACAAAAGAATCTGCTCAATTTGTCATAGGTGGACTTCTGGAAAGAATGCTTTCTAAATAATTGGGCTTTGATTGCTTTGTTGTTTTTAGCTTTAGACCTCAATAAACTGGAACTGATAGGAAATATTGTTCTGGTTTGCCTAGATAGACGTCTTTAAGCAGATGAACCATATATATATTGTCACTTGGTATGTTTCTGAGATTGCGTAAATTCAAAAAGACATCAGTATTGTCACGTTTTGACTTCTCTAGTAATTGCTTTGCACTCTGTACTGCATGTTCCACTAGTCCATTTGACTGCAGATATTCTGGACTACCAGTAACATGTAAAAAGTCCCTTTCTCTCGCAAATTTCTGAAACAACTGACTGGTAAACTGGGCACCATTGTCAGACATAGGGTTTTGTGGACCGCCATAGACTGACACATGACATTTCAGTTTGGTAATAACAGTAGTGGACATTAGCTTAGGTAGTAAATTGAACTCAAACCAGTTTGAATAAGTGTCTACCAGTACTAAGCAATGTTGATTGTGCCACTAGAATAATCAGTGGCTACTTGTGACAAAGGTAGTTCAGGAACTTGACTTAGCTGAAGTGGTTCATTTTGAAAATGTGGTTTAGTACTATTGCATACTGAGCAAGAAGAAAGTACTCTATCAATGTCTTTTGCTAGAGAAGTCCACAGTACTATTCCTCTTACCCTTCTTTTGGTAGCTTCAGATCCTGGGTGACCACAAGGCAAAATCTGGATGTATTCTTGTTGTACGGAAGCAGGAACTCCAATTTTAGGACCTTTGAAAATAATGCCATCTTCCATCAGCATCTCATCTCTGTAAGGAAAGTAGGGTTACACTTCAGGTTGTACACTAGATTGTGTTGATGGCTATCCTAGGGTTACACTTCAGGTTGTACACTAGATTGTGTTGATGGCTATCCAGAATTGATGTAGTGGTTGAGCTTTTGCAAAATTGGATCAGTCTTTGTATGATCTCTTAGCTCATCAATTCTTGTGATAGAAAACTTACACACTTCCATGTCATCGAAGTCAACATTTTCTGTGTCAAGCTGTTCTGTTGTATTTCTGGGCAATCTGGATAAGGTATCAGCCAGATAAAGAAGTCTGCCTTTTGTACAGACCATTTTGAAGTTGCACTTTTACAATTTGAGCATCATTCTTTGTAATCTTGCTGGAGATGAATGCATAGGCTTCTTTAAAATGGTAATCAGAAGTTGATGATCAGTTTCAATCTGAATATCTTGACTATAGATATAATCATGAAACTTAGAACATGGAAATAAAATTGCCAAAAATTATTTCTCAATCTGAACATATTGCATTTTAGTCTGGATAAGTGAGCTAGATGCACAGGCTACTAGTCAGCCCTCGTGAAGGATAACTGCACCAAGACCAAATTTTGAAGCATCGCAGGAAAGAGTTATTGGTTTGTTGACATCATAGTATCTTAATGTAGGTGGAGTAGCAATTTTCTGCTTAAGGTCTTCAAATACTTTCTGGTGATGTTCAAACCATGACCATGTAACATTCTTACGTGTTAGCTCTCTCAAAGGTGCTGCCAACTCACTTAAGTCTGGTATAAACTTGCCTAAATAGCTGACCATATAAAGAAATGTTGTAGAGCTTGTACATTATCTGGGGCTGGCATCTGAAGAATGGCTGTTTGCTTGGACAGGTCTGGTCTCAAGCCAATGCTAGTAAATACATGACCTCCATATGTTACTTCTGGTAGTCTAAATTTGCACCTTAGATGGCTGAGATTCAAGTTTACTTCACATGCTCTGTCTAGAACTCTCTTAAGATTTCTGTCATGCTCTGCTTCACCACTGCCGCCACCTAACAAATCATCTACTGTTATGGCACAAGGATAACCTAAAAATATTTGCTCCAATGCATGATGAAAGACTTCACTTGTAGAATTTATTCCAAATGTCATCCTAAGAAATCTGTATCTTCCAAATGGGGTACTGAATGTAGTTAATAATGAAGATTTGTGATCAAGCATCACTTGCCAAAATGATCTATTTGCATCTAAGACAGAAAAAAGAGTGGCATTTGGTATTAGAGCTGTGACTTCCTTGACTGTACACATCGGATGATGCGATCGTTTCAATGCTTTGTTCAAATCTCTTTGGTCAATGGATATTCTGATTTTATCTGAGCCATTTTGTGAGCTGCTACCATAGACAACACCCATTCGATAGGTTTTATAACTGGACAAATTACACCTCGTGGCACCATTTTGTCCAACTGAGCTTTGACTTATTTGATGAACTTCTTTGGCAAAAGAAAGGAGATTCATTGTCAAACTGTCTCTGAGACCTAATAATGACTACACAGGTCTTAGAACTACATAGAATAATATGCTATAACAGTTCTTGGCCACATAACATGAAAGCACTACTAAGCCTATTGTGTGAATTTCTTCACCTCCATAAGCAACAAGTTTCACACAACTGGTCACATTTAGTTGCTCACCAGCTCTCACCTTAGCAAATGTGTCTGCTGACATAATATTACACTTTGAATCAGTGTCTACTTTGAGCTCGGTAAATTTACCTTTGATCTGCTCATTTTGCATTTCTGAGGTAATTCTGAACACTTTATATGCTTTTCTGATGCTTGTTTGATCAAATATCTTAATTTCAAACATTTTGTTTAATTAATATACTTTTTTATGCTTCTAATTTGCTTAATAAATGTTTTCGTGCTATTCCTTTGTTTAGTAATGCATTTTTGGTCCTTGAAATGCTCCATAAAATAAATCTTTCATGCAAGTTTTCATTACCTTTAGTTTGTTTCAGGCCCCTTTTTGCATTTGGTTCACTTAGTTTGCCTTCACTGTTAACTCTGCATCTTGTGGCTCTGAATAGCAGTCTCTGAAATCCCAGTTCTGACAACATGTGGCTCATCTAGTCAGGATGAAGTAGACAAACATATATACAAATTAGTTGTCTCATGCATAGATATTCACACTCTGGCTGTACTCACAAAATGGCACTGAAGCTAGCATGTGCCTTCTATTTATATATGCACTTTCAGGTCTTAGAAATGCTTCGGTGCAACACATATGTTATTCTACATAACCCATGTTATCAATGTTGTCAAACAGCTATGTAAGTACTATGTGCAATACTAGAACAGGTATTACACATGCATCTGGTATAACACCTTGATGGGGGTTCCACACCATAAGACAGTAATGTTTATGCAAAAAAAGAAAACCTAGGTATGGCCAATAAGATATGTGGGTGCTCACAGTGGAAAAGTTGGTATACTTTAGTTACACGTCCCTACAAGATATGTAGGGAGGTACATGAAGAAGGGTGCATTGGTGTGATGAAGGCTGTAACCTATGGAAGTATTATGGCTTTTGATGTGGATTTCCTGCACAAACTTAGTAGTTGTGTTACATACAAGGGAGTCACATGCTAGTTGATGTTCCACATACCATCAAACCCATACTGTGGCCACATGCTAGTGGACGTTCCACATATTATCAAACCCAGGACGCAGGTCACAAACTGGTCTGCTTATAGGGTATGTAGGGTGTGATGTTTACATTATCCCCTGAGTTGTGCATTTGTACCCTTACAATCCATGTAACTTACAAATCATTTCATAATGTAACAAATCCTCCCATGTTTTTGTTTCATCTCATGTGTTGTCATAGCTATGGTAGCAATCTTTGGGGTGTGTTGATACTGACTGTATTTTACTAATATCACAGTTAGAATCAATGATTGCCCATAATCTGTACAGCTGTTTGGATAAGATGTGTATGTCATTCTTGACGTCTGTGACTTAAATAATGGACACAAAAGGGCCTAGCAGGCAGCCCTGATGTATGGACCTCATCACTGGACCCAAGATATAGGTCACTTCACACATTTCAACATACCTAGATGCCATGTATGTGATTCAGTGGTCTTCCCACCTGGTGATATAGGTGTTTATGGCAACATTTGACAGTGATGAGTGAATAACTCAGGGTGGTTTTGTGTCAAATGTCAAGGCCTGTTCAAATTCCACAGGATGATAGTGTTGTCATCATGCATGCCCTTAATGACCTCTTTGAGGGCATCTAACAGATGTAACAGATATGGATGTAGCATTAACAACTCACACATGTCTGTTGCACACAGCTGAGGCATTACTAGTGTCCATCTAGAAAAGGTCCATGGTGACATGTTGGTCTTCCTCACAGATGAGGAGAGTTAGGATGTGTCTATGCATGCATGCATCAAGTGGTGTCTCCCCACCTCAGATGGATGCATGTTGATGTACACTCTTCTATTGAAGTGTGTATCCAACCGTGTCAAAAAGATGTATGTTCTGAGTTACAATATAGGTGATTTATGATGATGTCACAGCCAACTGATTCTGCATAATAGGCCTGGATGAAGGTAAGGGAGTGCATACTGCCTATCTTGATCTGGCCTAGGGTTTGGACATAATCCACTACTGAGGTATTTTTGAGAAACTCTCCCAGCTGGAGATTAACACTTACATCACTAGATGGTTAACTAATTGGCTCACTGACAGAAAACATACTGTAAAGTTGGTGAATCAACCTCTACCAATAGAGCTGTCTGCATTGGTGTACCCCAATGATCTGTACTTGGCCCTTTACTGTTTGGAATCTATTTATCAACAGTACAGGTTAAAGTATGGCCTTTGACTTATAAAGTTTGCTGATTCTTGCATTTTGGGTGCAATTATTGAGTTCATCAATGATGTTAACGTACTACAGGAGTTGCTAACACAGAAAAATGGTTTTTTGCCAAAGCCACATGGTCTACAAAATCTGTCATTATTTTGGCCTTCTGCAAAGTGGAATTCCCCACTCATTACATAATTGACAACACTCCTCCTATGTTGAAAACCAGTAGTGCAAGACCTGGGAACACACATAGATAGCAATCTGAGCTTTGACCACCAAGTGTCCACGATGGTATGGAAAGGCTATATTGTGCACCTCATAAGTCAGGCTATTGTATCCAGATCTGGGGATGATATAACAGCACTGTACTGAAAACTCATCAGAACACTGATAGAGTATAATGTTCCTTTTGCATGTACCTCACCAGACACCTGCAGCAGCTGGAGAGACCATAGGGGTTTCTCATCAAGAAAATAAGGGCCTACAAAACAACCCATGATGTGTGTAGATAGATTGGAAGCCCTGTCATGTAAACTGTATTGTATAAGATGAAGAGGCTTGTGCCTGGCCCTCAGGCCAGGCTCTAACCCTGCCCTCTTGGGAATACTGCACATCCACAAATCCGCTATTGCTGATGATATCAGCAGTCTGATGAGAAGAAGATGGTAATAGCAGTGTCTCACATGCTGGTGTAAAATGCTCACTCTAATGTAAAGCAAGTGCACAAGCACACACACACACACACACACACACACACACACACACACACACACACACACACACACAGCAGTGAGAGAACCCCTACCTAACTACACAAAATAGAGAACTCTGTATTTAAGGCAAGCACCACAACTCAGGTCTGACTTGGAGATTGTCAGACAACATCAGCTGTGTCTGGTGAGGACAAAATGGTAATAGCAGTGTCCCACATTCCCGCATGCTGGTGTAAAATGCTCATTCTAATGTCAAGCAAGTGCAAAATCACGAACAACGCACACCTCAATTGACTGCACTGAGATCAGAATGGCTACCTACTTTACCCAAGCTCCATGGCACAAGTCTGACTTTTATAAGGCTGCAGGACAACTTCTAGTGGATTACATCACCACTGAATGTTGGACAGAAGATATTTGGCCTGCTTGAAATGGATGTGTAGGCATGTGCAAGTGTCAAAATATTGGCAATCCATGGGATTGGAGTGGTAACTGCAGGATACACACTTATGCTCCTCTGACTAGAAATGCACACACACCTTGCAGTTGACTACAGTGAAAACAAAATCAATACCTAAGTACACAGACTATAGAACTCAGTACTTTACAGAAGCATCATGGCACAAGTCTGACTTTTACAATGTTGCAGGACAACTTATAGTGGATGACATCAGCACTGGATGTTGGAGAGAAGATGCTGGAAGATGCATAAAATGGATAGCTAGCATATTCAACTGTCAAGATAAGTTCTTCATGTTACCAGATTGATGAGTGTATAGTTTGCAATGTGCAATGTGTAGTATTTAGTGGCTGTGTTCCAATGTGCATGTATTCTTTAAACAACAGCTTTACAAACTATATACAAACAGGTGTCCACATTACTACTAGTACTGGAAAAACTTGAATGTGTATTGCCATTGTAAAGATGTGCATGGTAATAAGACAACATTTGTTGTTAAGTTATGTAGTGTAGATGATATATTTTTGAACAAGTACTGAGAGACCAAGGATGCAATACATTGGAGAAGGTAACAGATGGCTGCATTGTAAATATGTGACATTTTGTTAGATAGGGCCTTCATTTTGTTCTGTTTCCACATGTAGTTTCATGTCATGAAGACTAAATGGGCAGTAAACATATGTAATGCATGTTATTGACCACTCTGCATTGTGCACCGCTGAGCAGCAGGTTTGGGCAATGTTTGGCAAAGTGTTTGGGCATGCGAGATACACATTTTTACATTTTGTCTGTTTGTGCATAGTTAAGCAGTGTAAAAAAATGAACCTCATTGCTAGAATTCTAATAATGCTCAGTACTGAGGGTATGAAACACACTTGTTGCTTATCTGACTCTGTGGCAGCAGGTTAAATGCATTGACACATTTCTTTTGGCAACAGGTGTAAATACATTGACACATTTCTTGAGGCACCAGGTGTAAATGCATTGACACATTTCTTTTTGAGCCCAGATAATATAGAGCTCGAATCCAGGTGCATGTAATACTTTTAAATAAGTCATGATAATGCAATGGAATTATTCTTTATACGGCATTCACCATGTGTTACTGTATGTTGATGTAGCACAGCTGATTTAAATGGCATCGGGCAGAGGTAACCATGTCACAGAATAGCTGTTTACTGTTGTTTGGCATTGGTGTGATATGCTGCATTTTGCATAAACATAGAGGCCAAAAACTGAAGGGCTCCATTTTTTGTTTGTTACTTATGTGTGTTGTATGTGATTCTATTTTGACCAGATTATAGGTGTTAAAAGGGGATAGACAGAAAAGTGGTGAAATGGGGGGTGGGGCAAGCAGGGGAAAGAACAAAGGGAAAGCAATATATGAATGTGCAAGAGAGAGATAGGAAAATACCACAGATATCCATTTCTTCAACAGTGTAAAATGAAAATATGTACAGGATATTAGCTGAATTTGGACTGTCACCTACACAAAGAGGGGTGGCAGCATAGGTTCATAGGTTCATAGATGTTTACTAGGCTAACGGCCACAAAGGCCTTTTAAGCCTAGCCATGCATCCCAATTCTCTGACAAGTTCTGATACCCTTGATATGTGTAAGCATGGGTTTGGGAGGTGAACCATTTACAGGTTGCCTGTGTCCATTAGAGACATAGGTGCCAAACCAGGGACACATTTCTGGTTTCCCATCGAACTGTCCAAGTTTCACTTGAATTAGATTAGGGAGGAGCTCTGCTTCACAATGATGGAGAACCTTTTCCATAGACACAATAGCCTCTGGGATACATACCTATCTCTCCAGCAGGACCTATTTGTATTACAGGCAAGGTTTAAGCCTTTAGAATGGATAATTCTGGTGCTGTTTGTTTTATGGATATGCAGGAGGTCCATCAGAGTGGGGTCTGACAATGGCCTGTATGCCAGACATAGATCTCTCATCAAAAGCCTGTAGGAGAGAGAGTACAGGCAGAGGGCCTTGAGGCAGTCTGCACAGGACATTTTACTTATGGCCTGTATTCTTTAAGTGAGGAACCTCTGTGGACATTCCAAATTGTTGTATATGCCTGGTTAGGTACAAACCAAAGGGGGCATTGTACTCAATGATAGGTCTGATGGATACTGAATGCAGTGGAACAATATCTTCCTTCGACTTAGATGACACACCTTTGTTCATAAGTTGTACAATATAGAATAATTTACTCACCACTGTCCCTAAGTCCCTGACAACTGGGTCAAGTCTAAGGGGTGTTTTGCCAATATGATAGTTACCAGGGATGTATGACTTCCCAAAGGATAGTATTATGCATCTCTTGGCATTTAGTTTTAGTCCATGGCTCTGACACCAGTTATTTGTCTGTGTCTGCCACTCCTGGAGAACATTTGTGTCAGTGTAAGATGCAACAGCTCCTAATTTCAATCATCTGCAAATTTAGTCAGCCAGAGACCACTGACATTTGCCTTTACTTTTGAGAAGTAAATGCCAAAAAAGAGCAGTCCAAGGAGTAATCCCTGAGGGACTCCACTTGTGACTGTTCTTTTTGTAGAGGTAGGCTCTCTAATTCTAACTTCCTAGGCCCTGTTTGTGAGCCAGTTGGCAACCCACCAAGTGACATACAGGTTAGTACCTAATGTCTTGAGTTTGTCAACAGTGTCTGAGTAGGGTATTGTGGCAAATGTCTTGTCCAGATCTAGGTAGGCAGTGTGAACAATTTTTCCCTCATCCATTTCTTTGGTGACTTATAATACATTGACACATTTCTTGAGGCACCAGGTGTAAATGCATTGACACATTTCTTTTTGAGCCCAGATAATATAGAGCTCGAATCCAGGTGCATGTAATACTTTTAAATAAGTCATGATAATGCAATGGAATTATTCTTTATACGGCATTCACCATGTGTTACTGTATGTTGATGTAGCACAGCTGATTTAAATGGCATCGGGCAGAGGTAACCATGTCACAGAATAGCTGTTTACTGTTGTTTGGCATTGGTGTGATATGCTGCATTTTGCATAAACATAGAGGCCAAAAACTGAAGGGCTCCATTTTTTGTTTGTTACTTATGTGTGTTGTATGTGATTCTATTTTTGACCAGATTATAGGTGTTAAAAGGGGATAGACAGAAAAGTGGTGAAATGGGGGGTGGGGCAAGCAGGGGAAAGAACAAAGGGAAAGCAATATATGAATGTGCAAGAGAGAGATAGGAAAATACCACAGATATCCATTTCTTCAACAGTGTAAAATGAAAATATGTACAGGATATTAGCTGAATTTGGACTGTCACCTACACAAAGAGGGGTGGCAGCATAGGTTCATAGGTTCATAGATGTTTACTAGGCTAACGGCCACAAAGGCCTTTTTAAGCCTAGCCATGCATCCCAATTCTCTGACAAGTTCTGATACCCTTGATATGTGTAAGCATGGGTTTGGGAGGTGAACCATTTACAGGTTGCCTGTGTCCATTAGAGACATAGGTGCCAAACCAGGGACACATTTCTGGTTTCCCATCGAACTGTCCAAGTTTCACTTGAATTAGATTAGGGAGGAGCTCTGCTTCACAATGATGGAGAACCTTTTCCATAGACACAATAGCCTCTGGGATACATACCTATCTCTCCAGCAGGACCTATTTGTATTACAGGCAAGGTTTAAGCCTTTAGAATGGATAATTCTGGTGCTGTTTGTTTTATGGATATGCAGGAGGTCCATCAGAGTGGGGTCTGACAATGGCCTGTATGCCAGACATAGATCTCTCATCAAAAGCCTGTAGGAGAGAGAGTACAGGCAGAGGGCCTTGAGGCAGTCTGCACAGGACATTTTACTTATGGCCTGTATTCTTTAAGTGAGGAACCTCTGTGGACATTCCAAATTGTTGTATATGCCTGGTTAGGTACAAACCAAAGGGGCATTGTACTCAATGATAGGTCTGATGGATACTGAATGCAGTGGAACAATATCTTCCTTCGACTTAGATGACACACCTTTGTTCATAAGTTGTACAATATAGAATAATTTACTCACCACTGTCCCTAAGTCCCTGACAACTGGGTCAAGTCTAAGGGTGTTTTGCCAATATGATAGTTACCAGGGATGTATGACTTCCCAAAGGATAGTATTATGCATCTCTTGGCATTTAGTTTTAGTCCATGGCTCTGACACCAGTTATTTGTCTGTGTCTGCCACTCCTGGAGAACATTTGTGTCAGTGTAAGATGCAACAGCTCCTAATTTCAATCATCTGCAAATTTAGTCAGCCAGAGACCACTGACATTTGCCTTTACTTTTGAGAAGTAAATGCCAAAAAAGAGCAGTCCAAGGAGCAATCCCTGAGGGACTCCACTTGTGACTGTTCTTTTTGTAGAGGTAGGCTCTCTAATTCTAACTTCCTAGGCCCTGTTTGTGAGCCAGTTGGCAACCCACCAAGTGACATACAGGTTAGTACCTAATGTCTTGAGTTTGTCAACAGTGTCTGAGTAGGGTATTGTGGCAAATGTCTTGTCCAGATCTAGGTAGGCAGTGTGAACAATTTTTCCCTCATCCATTTCTTTGGTGACTTCTCAAAGAAGTCCACCAGTTTGAGTAGGCATGATCTGCCCTTGACGAAAACAAACCAGGTTGGGTCCAGTGTCTGGAAGTTTACTATATATCTATTGATCGCCTCCATGATAATTCTTTCCATGGCTTTACATATAAGAGTAGTGAGACTTATTGGTCTGTAGTTTCCAGGGTCTGTTGATGGCCCACCTTTGTGCAGAGGGATGAATTTTGACTTTCTCCATTCCTGAGGTTGTTTGAAGGCTACAGTTAAATAGTAATTCCAAAGGCCCTCATAGGTCATGTTTCATCCTATTTAGAAGGCATTCTGGGATATTGTCTGGGTCCATTGATGCAGTGTTCTTCATCTTAGAAAGAACATTAAGGACCTGTTCCCTAGTGATAGTAAGGGGAGTTATATTTGATATTTCCTGAAGGAAGTTTGAGAGGAGAGAGGCTTACAGTTGGAGCTGAATTTATCAGCCAGGAGGTTTGCTATGTCTTCTGGCTTAGGATAGGTGGCCCCATTTACAATGAGCTCTGTACACAATTGTGTATTGCCTTTTGAGGTCATGAATATAGCTAAAGAATGTGTTGTGGTTGTCCTTGGCCTGGGAGGCCAGACTTACCTCACATTTGGCTTTGGTGGACTTTATTTGTCCTTGGAGTTATTTGTTTAGTTTGATGAGAGTACCTTTGTTCTGTTGGGTGCTGCACCTCATAATATTTTCCATGATTTTCTTCCTCCTGTTATACAGCCTACTGATTTTGTGATGCACCAGCATAGCTTGTTTTTTTGAGTTAGTTCTGTATTTCTTCCTAGTGGGTACAGCTGCCTCTATGCAGCTATTAGCATGCTTGTACAGTGTTTCTGTGAACAGTTCTGCATAGGCAGCAGTGTTCTCATGGTTTATGGGGCCTTCAAATTTTGCCATGTTCTCACATAATAGCAGGAGGTTAGTCTTAGAATAGTTCCTGAATTTTCCAGGTTTGGATGGGGGTCGATGTTTTATTTTTACTTCAAAGGAGACCATTTTGTGTTCTGACCATACCAGGGAAGGCATTACAGCAGTGGGAGTGCAGCATTCTCCCATATTAGTGAGGACCAGATCCAATATGGTTGCACCCCTGGTTGGTGTATTGACTATCTGGTCCAGGGAGTTTGTATTTACAAAATCCAGGAATGTCTGTGCATATACTTTTGGTGTCATATAGGATTCCCAGTTAATAATGGGGTAATTAAAGTTATCCATGAATATGGTAATGAGTTGGGTGGTTAGTGTTTCTAAACAAGTTTAAATACATGGTATGGGTTTCCTGGGTCATAGAGGGGGATCTATGTACTGTCTGTTTTTCTTCTGTTTTCTGCAAAAAAGAAAAAAAAAAAAAAAATCTTGTTTTCCCGCCTTACTGAACTAGAATAGTCCAGTCTTCAGAGTTTGCTGACCTCTGGGCTTTGTCTTGGTTCCTGTGCTATTCCATATCCTTATTTGGATAAAAGGAAGCATCTTTGTTCACCAGTGGGAGTGGGGAGCACTGAGCAGCCTGTTTGTCCCTAGAGGAGTGGTTCCAGCCAGAAACTTGTAGTCTATTGGCCATTTTGGGTCAATTCCTAGCTCTTTTCAGCCCCCTGTAATAAAGCCCGCTTTAGCGCGCTTTTTCACTTGTATTCAACTCAGCACAGCTCCTCGTGGTGTCCTGCAGAGTTCTACAAGCAGCAGAGAGCAAAAGAGTGACTTTTTCCTGATTTAAGTATTTTTTTCTGGCTTTTTGATTATTTACTGCTTAGCGACTGCATTTTCGCCTGTTTATACAGCTCTGCATTCTATTTAAACTGTTTTTGTGTTGATTAACTATTTTGCACTTTTAAAAAAGTTATTTGTTGCTTAATTTTACCTGTAGGCTAACACACTCAAGTGCACTAGCCGTTTAAAAGCATTTATAGCATTTACTGTCTGTTTTTCCTCTGTTTTCTGCAAAAAAAAAAAAATCTTGTTTTCCCGCCTTACTGAACTACAATAGTCCAGTCTTCAGAGTTTGCTGATCTCTGGGCTTTGGCTTGGTTCCTGTGCTATTCCATATCCTTATTTGGATAAAGGGAAGCTTCTTTGTTCACCAGTGGGAGTGGGGAGCACTGAGCAACCTATTTGTCCCTAGAGCAGTTGATCCAGCCAGAAACTTGTAGTCTATTGGCCATTTTGGGTCAATTTCTAGCACTTTTCAACCCCCTGCTATAAAGCCCGCTTTAGCACGCTTTTGCGTAATTTAGCACGGAGTTGCCCATAGAGCAACATCGGGCAGCGCCGGTTAAACAATGTTAAACTATTTCTGGCTCCGTAAAGTCTGCTCTTCAATTTTTCCCTTAGAACTTCTCTACTTGCAATCTAAACAGTCTATTCTCTATCTCAAAAGCTCAGCACTTGCTCCTAAAGCATTTTTATATAGGTAAAGCTCAGCACTTGCTCCTAAAGCATTTTTATATAGGTAAAGTACTTGTATACTAAACAAAGTACTACATTAGCCTAGAATCCCCTTGAGTACCCATTTCCCTATAGGTCCCTTCTGACTCAGTTACACAGCAAACTTTTTCACTTTTTCTAGCATGTCGAAGGGTCAGTTGCTAGCGTCCTCTCCTGTTCAGCTGATGAATCTGGGCATCTTGAGGCAATGTTACAATTGCCTCATGTACACAGACAACCCACTCCTTCTCCCACAAAACACAAATACATGTGAGAGATGCAACTATATAGCCAAACTGGAGGCTGAGCTCTCTCAACTCAGGACTAGCAAGACCAGGCAGGAGGAGAAGGAAACCACGCACACCACAAACCCAGTTTCACATAGAACTATCACAACTGCAAAACAAACACATAAACACACAAAGACATACTCGGAGGCACTGATCAAAAATCTACCAAAACTACAGAGGCCTCCAAAGCAGACACCTAAGCAACTGCCACCTCAAGACATAAGACATGCAACACATAGTTCTCAAAGTCAGTGTGCTAAACAGTCACAGTCCTTAAGGCCAAACACAATGCCAGACACTCTTGTTATAGGTGACTCCATAGTCAGACACACTGACGTCCCACTCACCAGACTGAACAAGGAAAAGATCACAGTAAGCTGCCTGTCAGGCGCTAGAATCCGCCACATAACACAAGCACTCAGGTCACTTCACAGCAAGTACAAGTATGACTCAGTCATTGTCCATGCCGGTATGAACGACCTGAGACGTACCTCCCTGGACTACATGAAAAGAGACATAGAGGAGCTCTCAGATTATGTAACCCAGGCCGGTATGACCCTGACCCTGAGCAGTATCCTACCCTCACCAAGAATGATGCCACAATACAGAGACAAAATGATCAGCTTTAATAATTGGCTTAATTACTGGTGTCATTCTAAGGGGATCCAATGTCTGTCTGCCTGGGATGACATGCTTGACAAGCCATGCTGCTTCGCAAGGGATGGCTTGCACCTGTCACCCCTGGGCTTCCGGATATTGGCAAAGGCTCTTGCCACCCCATAGTGCCTTTTTAGGCAAGGCTCAAATGATAAACCTACCGCCCTAGAAAACAAAAATGGAGAAAAACTAAGGGTAATACTGCTCAATGCCAGAAGTCTAAACATCAAGATGCACGCCCTCGAAGCCCTCCTCAGTATGGAGAACATCGATGTCTGTGCTGTGACTGAAACCTGGTTCAAGGCTCCTGAGAGCACCCCAGCACTATCAGGTTATACCTCATATCATGCGTTCCGGCCCCAAAATCCAGACCGAACTACAAAAGGATGGGGAGTATCCATATTCATAAAGGATACCCACACCTCCAGGTTAGTGGCAATGCACGAAGCATCGGAGACCATCCAGGTGCAATTAACCATAGGTAAAACTGCCCTACAGTTTGTAACATGCTACAGACTACCTTCTCAAACTCAAGAAACCCACACAGCCTTCCTGAAGACACTGGAGAGTATGAATGTCTCTCCAAACACCATCATATTGGGTGACTTCAACTACCCAAACATAGACTGGGAACATTACTCAAGCCCCAACACCCTAGCCCAAAGGTTCCTTGAGTTCATAAACTCAAATGCTATGGAACAACTAGTCACCATTCCCACAAGAGGAGAAAATATACTAGACCTGATCATCACAAACATGGGGAGAAAATGCTCCACACTGGAAGTATATCCCTCATTGGTGAGATCAGACCATAAATTAATCTCACTGGAGATCCACATCCCGCCCCCACCCCAGCAAAAGTCCACAGTGAAGAACTTCTCAAAAGCAAACTTCTCACTTCTTAAGACTGGAGTGGTTTCCTTCAAGGCCCCCGAGCCAGTGGAAACCACAACCCACGCTGCTGAAACCCTTACAAATGCCTTCTATGAGCACCTCCAGGAATGTATGGATCAAGCAATCCCTAATAAAATCAAGACCCTTTCCACCAAAGGCAGGCGCCCGGTCTGGTGGACCCCAGCCATAAACAAACTCTACAACAACAGGAGAAAGCTACTACATGACAGAGCAAAATCCCTAAAAGGGAAGGCATCTCTGATCAATACTAGCAAAAAACTACGATCACTCATAAAATCATCCAAGGCCAACTTTGAGAGAAAAATCGCTAATGACACAAAAGACAATCATAAAGTCTTCTTTAGCTATGTTAGAAACCTGGGTGGAAACTCCCAGATATGCTCAGAATTAGTCCAAAATGATAAAAATTCACTGAACCCACGGACATTGTCAACATACTGGAAGACAGGTTCAGTGCAAATTTCTCCCCTCCCTCCCCCCCAAAAGGAGAAATATCTATCCCACCAGAATCTAGCTTCCCAAACATCTCAGATGCCCAGGTGAGAGCTGCTCTCTCTAAAGCAAAAAACACAGCATCAATGGGACTGGACGGTGTCCCCGGCTGTGTGCTACACGAACTCAATGAGGAACTAAACCCACACATAAGGCTGCTGTTTAATCTTAGCCTTACTACAGGATACGTACCCAAAGAATGGAGTACGGCAACTGTGGTCCCACTCCACAAAGGCGGTGCTTCTACGGACCCTGGAAATTACTGCCCCATAAGCTTGATGAGCCTTGTTTGCAAAGCTATGGAGAGGATCATAATGAAACTCATAAATAAAGACATTGGGGACCTACAGACACTGGATCCTACCCAATTTGGCTTTGTCAAGGGCAGATCCTGCCTCTTGAACTTGGTCGACTTTTTCGAAACAGTCACTAAGGCCATTGATGAGGGTAAGGCAGTTCACACAGCCTACCTTGACCTAGCAAAAGCGTTCGACACAATACCCCACTCGGGCATCATAGAATAGCTCACCAGCTTAGATGTAAACCCATATGTCACAAGATGGGTTGCAAACTGGCTCAAGGACAGAACACACAGGGTTAGAGTTGCTGGTGCCATGTCAGACTCTAAGCCGGTCATGAGCGGTGTCCCACAGGGCTCAGTCCTGGGCCCCTCTTGTTCGGCATTTATTTTTCTGAACTGCAGGCAAACATAGGGGATTGTGGCTGACAAAATTTGCAGATGACTGCAAACTGGGCACCATAATTGACACTCCATCAGACACAGACATCCTCCAGAGAGGTCTCATAGAAATGGATAACTGGTGCCAGAGCCATGGCCTTAAGCTAAATGCCAAAAAATGTATAGTCATACCCTTTGGGAAAAACAAGGTAACCCCTAATTACCACATAGGTGGTAATCCATTAAACACGGAAGAAGTTATCAGGGACCTGGGGACCAAAGTTGACAGTAACCTCTCTTTTGACACTCACATTGCCAAAGTGATTAGGAAGATCTTCTACATTGCCCACCTGATCATGAAGGGATTCACATCCAGATCAGGAGAGGTCATTGTACCCCTGTACTCTTCACTTATCAGACCAATGATTGAGTACAATTCCCCATTCGGAATGTACCTTACCCGACACCTGCAGCAGTTGGAAAGACCCCAAAAGTTCCTCACCAAAAGGATAAAGGGGCTCAAACATGATCTGTGCCTGACATACAAGGCCATGTCCAGCCCGGAATTAATGGACATGCTCCACCTCAAAAAATCCAAATCCACCAGAGCCACGAGAGCAAGAGACTTAAACATCAACACGGATATAAATAGGACGTGCTGGAGGGACAGATTCATCACCCAGAGACTCCCTACACTATGGAACAGAATCCCAGTCCATGTGAGGCAGAGCCCCTCACTGACTCTGTTCAAGAGAAATCTTGACGAGTGGATGGGAGATTGTAGGTTTACCCCGGGAATCATCTCTGTATCACTGCTGGACAGAGGCACAGCAAACTAATGGGTATAGTATTCTCATCCTAAGGGGTGGTGAAAGCCACACACACTCTGGCTAGACTTATAAATGCCCTAGGGCAGATAGCCTAGTATGAACCTATGAAACTATGAAGGAAGTGGTATTGGATTTTGCCTATGGTGATTTGAACATGGAGCACCTCAAGTGCATTGAATTGTTTGTCTAGCCTTGTAGTGTATTTATCTTTGATGTAAATAAAGACACCTCCTTTAGTTCCTGCCTGTGAAGTAACTGACCTAAATGTGTGGAAGGCATTATAACCTAGCACTCTTGATGTGCTCTGTGAATACAATGCTATTATGTTGTGCAGCCAATTGGTACAAATAAAGTGTGTCAAGAAAACATATGTGCAATATTGAGAACTATATATGGAATGATATTTCTTTTTGTGGACAGGTGCCCATTTCATTTTTAACTTCAGTAAGAGCGAAATGCTGGGAAAGGGACATTGGCATTCCTGGGTCAGGTACATTGGGTAGGTAAGGAAGCAAATGCAAACAAACAGGAAGAACAAGACAAGACGCAGGGATGGTGAGGGGCACAAAAGGTTGGGGAACACCATGATTGAGATGAGGGAAAGCACAATGCAAGTCCATATCCATCAAACTTGGGGACAGTGAGAATATAATCCTCACCCCCTGGACTGTAATCACTGCCCCCTTTTTCTGCTGGTTGTTGGAGTGCTTGACATCTTCTCCTCCTAAGGAACATGAGGGAGAGTAGTTACTCCATCTGGCATAGACATACACCTATGCATACTTGCTTTTGTAGCTAGGATATGCATGCTTACTTTGCTACTACTGTACAGAAAATAAAAATATTTTTCTTTAACTTTTAAAGCTACAATAATACTTCTCTTGTGCTGCATACATACCACTTGCTTACCTCAGTGTCTCCATGCGATCAGCATGGGCTTGCCTATTGCCATTTCCTTGACTGTGGTGCAATCTTGGAGTTGGTATATTTAAGTAGGGGGGTGGGGGGCTGCTGGGGGTGTTGGAGGGTGACACCACCCACTTTATTTTGTGTTTAGATTTTTTTTTTGTGGAGCAGCAATTTTTCTTCCCTGGGAAAAAAATCACTGTTACGTGTGTTTGGGATTTAGTGCTTTCGATTTTAAGGGGTTGATTAAAGAGCGTTCACTCTTTTAATCATTTGAGGTTATAATATATACTCTCTTCACCACCATCAGCAATAAGCTTCACACACTTTGTCAAATCAAGTTGTTCTGCAACTTTTACTCTAGCAAATGTTTTTGCTGGCATAACATTGCACTTTGAGCCAGTATCTACTCTGAGCTCTATAGGACTCTCATTAATCCAAACAGTACAAAAGATTTTGTTCTTTGCCCACAAATCTACTGCATTGACTGTTTCACCAAGCACATACACACCATCAATATAAAAATTAGGGTCACAACTCTCTAATAGATCAGCTTGTCTCTTGGAATACCCTCTTTTAACAAAATAATGTGCCTTATTTGATTTACAAAATCTTTTGAAATTATTCCACTTATTGCAAGAATAACACTGCTGACCAAAAGCTAAGCACTTTTCTCTTGTGGGTTCATAAATTCCACCACAATCATGACAGTTGACTCTGAGGTTTGCTATGGGTTTTGCCTAGTCACCCTTATGCTTCACTGAGCATGCTCTGGAATTTTCTGGAAAGACTTGGGTTTTCCCAGGGACTGTTACAGGACCTGTAGTAGCTGCCATGTGCTTGGGCCTGTTTCTTTTAACCAGGTGCTGCATACTATCTATGTGATCTTTATCACTGTGCCTTTCTCAGCTATTCTCATTTGTAAGCGTACTTGCGTGCTTTTCTCTAAGCTCGTATATCTGACAAATCTCAATGGCCTTATTCAATGTTAAATCACTGTCTCAAAACAAAATCTTTCTCACTGTATCATTATTAATACCACACACAAGCCTGTCCTTTATCAACTCATCTCTTAAATTACCAAATATGCACGTTTTACCCTTGTTTCTCAAGTCATTTATATATGCCTCAAAAGTTTCACCAGGCTTTTGATCCCTTATGTAAAATAAATGCCTTTTCATGGTAATATTTGTTTGGGGGTTACACGTTTCTCTACATTTACATTTTAAGCACTCAGGGTCTTCCCTTGTTTCAGCTGGTACCACAATATGGTGGTCTTCCCCCTCCCCTGCAAACACAGCAGGTGCATACACAAATGAAGAATCTCTTTCAATGGCCTCTGAACAAGCTAAATTAAGCAAAATAAATGCCTTTGTACACACGTCTTTGTCAGAAAAAGCAGTCTGTATGAAAATATTGCACTCTTGCTCAATCAGTCACCAGTTTTCTGCAATATTGGTATCAAACACAAGTGATGCAGGTCTGCAAAACCTTTCTGCCATGCCCCACAGATTATAGTGAAACACAATGCAAAATTGCCCTTGTAATTAGGCATGAACTCTCATGTACACCAGGTACTTGTAATAATAGTCAAATGCACAATAAATTCTTCGAAATACTGTACTCTGTGAAATATGCCTTGAAATAACTGTACTTTATGAAATATTCTTTGAAACAACTTTACTTTGCAAAACAATTGCACTGTAATTCTGAACATACTTGGATATTTTAAATAGCTTTAGTTAATATGAAAAAGTAGCACATAGCAAAAAATACAGTTGTTTTCCCTTTCTTCGTACATTTTATGTGATTCAGATATGGTTTAAAATATTTTTATCGATATGTCACAATTTCCTACATTTTGTTTAATAAGAAATTTGTTTTATACATTCTGAGTGCTTTGTTTTATATTTGTAGCGAAATAAATCATTTAAGTGAGTTTTAGTACTTGTAATTAATTTCTGAGCTGTTTTGTGACTTGTTTGAGTAGTACAGATGATCCAGTCATATATTCCTCTAACTTTAACCGGTTACCTCATGGCTGTAACTCTGGATTCCATTCTGACACTATGTTGTTCTTCTTATGTGCATTAAGAAGACATTGAGGCTTGGGTGTTCATTTAAGTGGTTTATTGTATACAAGTACATCAGGATAGATGGCAGGAACATTGAACTTAAATGATCTATCTAACTAACTGACTGGCTACATACTTGAATGCTCACATGCTGGCTGCTCACTCAAAATGACACTCTTGCTTGCATATGGTCAGTACTTAAGTGCACACTGACTGGAATGCTTCTTAAAGGTATATCACACAATCTGATCTACAATATATATATATATATATATATATATATATATATATATATATATATATATATATATTAGCAAATGCTAATTTTTATCTGTATGCATTTCTTAGAAGTGTACTGATGGCATAGACATGTTTGTGAGGGCATTTTACTTTCTCAGATCTACAGCCTTATTAACTGTCATCACAAATGTTAATATTACAACTGTTTTTCTCTTTATACTCTTCTATTGTTATTTCCCTTAAATGTAAATGTCCTATATTGTCAATGATTCGGGGTGTTAGCCTTTTAAGATGGCCATTAAACACCCCTAGGGGGGTGCTGGCCACAGGTAGACATGACTGGCAATTCCTTAAAATTGAATATTCTATGGTAAATGTGTACACATGTTTTAGGGACAGTTTATTTGATAGCCCTTTTAGCAGTTCACCGACAATTTGTTAGCAAAATGTGTCAATTGCCTATTGTGTTGGGGGTGAGGAAGCCAAGTTCCATTTCTGTGTTGGCACAAACTAAATTTCCTATTGTTACTCTCCTTGCTTTAGATCCAGCCTTGCTTTCTGTATAATTGTTGTATGTTACAACTGCACAGTTCCTTCTTTTATATTTGAATATCCTGACTGCTTTATGTTTCTCTAGTGGGTAATAGTGAAATACTACCTTTTATGTGTTATATTTAAGCAGGGCTTTTATCTATGTAATACTTAAGTGTATTATTCTTCTTTTATATTTTGTGTCACCTAGGACTATGGCACCCAGGTTTCCAAATCCCCTGAACCCCCAGTTCAGTGACCCTTGAGAATGAAGTCATTGTAGATGCATTTAGGTGACATAGTGCCTTTCTGCATGAGTGGAGATGTGGGGATATCTCTGGTAGAATGCAAATTTGGGAGCAGATAGTGGCTGATGTAAATGCAGTAGGTGGCCAGAGCAGGACATGGTGCACCATAGGCCACTGACATGATTGCATCAGCCTGGAGGACAGCAGCTGCAGTGGTCCATGAATGAATGGCTACTGGGGGGATGCTGCACAGCCACCACTGACACCAAATGAAGAGGTCCTGTCCACTGTCAGGGATCCAGAAAGCTCAGTGGAAAGTGCACAAGAGCATGTCATTGATGTTGGTGCTGCTGCTTCAGGGAGAACAAGCATGTCCCAGGAGGAGCTTCCAGGTAGGCTTACCTATCTCAGTTGTTAAATACTTTTTGTATACTATAATATTGATAGGAAATACTTAAGTTCTATTTAACATTATATTTTTTGAGGGGGGGGTAGTTGTAGATTAATATAGTTAACAACACATTCTGGTTGATTACACATGGGCTTTGGGTGGATGTGTCATCCAAGTACTTGTTAAAAATGAACATATAAAGAGCAAAAAGATTTAACCTCCTGTGTTACTGTTCATTGTGATGATGGTATCCTTACCTTTTACTTAACTTCTTCCAGGTGCATCTACCAAAGGGAGCCTACAATGATCTGCACATGGTAAGCTAAACATTTTTATGCCAGTACTGATGAGCAGTTCAAAGAAATATTTATTTTGTGATGCGGATGTCAGAACTGTTGTGTGTATTGCTATACTGTCTGTAATAGGTTCAGTACTCTTAGTTTGTTAGCATATATTGGACTATAGTAATGTAGGTATTAATTTATTTCCTGTGTTTGTTGCTTATTATCACAGGTGATCCTGACAGTGGAAGTGTAGGACTCCTACCACCTAATGTCATAGTATCATCAGACTCTGATGGTGGTGGTGGCCAAACAGAGGCACAGGTGGGGGTGTAGAGGTTGAGTCTGACACTGAGGTTGACATTCAGCCATCCCCTGTAAATCTATTGGACACAGCCAGTAGGTTTATGCCACCAACCCATTCCAGTGAGTTTCAGATATTGGACAGGTGGAGGGTGAGATACTCAGTCAGGGTAGTGTGGTTACTGCGGCGTCAGTGCCTATTGACTCTAGCCACAGCCAAAGCATGGGCAAGGTACCATGCAGGATGTTTGTGAGGGGTGCTTGGAGGAGATCTGCTGTTCATTCTCCACCTAATCTAGGTGCATTTTTCTGAGCCACTCGAAGTATGTTTATGGCCATTATGGAGGCACAAGCACATTTGAATAGGTCCTCCAGAGAAATGCTTAGGGTTGTAGATGTGGCACAGGCTGACATGCATGGCTGCCACCACCATGTTGCTGATTCAATGGCTCAGATGATTGACATATTGGAACAGGCAGTGTCTGTCATGAAACTTCTGTTGAGAGGGGGATGGCATCCATGGGGGCATAGGTTGCCACATCATCTGATATTAGCCAATGTGGCAGTGCCAGATCATGCTCCCATAGTGGCACTATTTCCACTGCTCCATCAGTAGTTGAGGTGTCAACATTCAGATGTGACAGACCATGGGGACATGGTCCTGGGCATCCTCTTGAGGAGAGTTCATCCAGCAGACATCAGTCATGTTCAGGTAGCAGCAGCTCATCTGACTGATGTGTGGATGTGCCTGTGTAACTCCTGGTAGAGTCGGTTCTTTAGGTCTGGTACAACAATGATGAACTGCCACCTCTACCATGCACATCTCATACCTGCCTGACATACCAAGATGTAGAGTTAGCACAAAGCTAGGTTGTGTTCTTGCAGTCACTCACATACTAATTTCACCTGGATGGCCCATACAGACTCACACACAACAGTTATATGGTTCAGCCATGAGGCTTAAAGCTCATTCTGTCTCAGTGGCCATTTGTTACTTTATCCAAATGTCTGCCTGTTTCTCTTTGTTATTCACACATGCTTACTTACCTTTTGTGTCAATCTAGGCTTTCTGTCCCCTCCCCCGTGTCTCTCTCCTACTTTGGACACAATATAAGAGTCTTTGTGGGTTCTGTTCTGCTTTATTATATACAAACATATCATGATAGAAGTTTACTGACTTAACTACTGCAATCATACATGCTGGCTCTCTGGCTGCAGTTTCAAAATAGCACTGGGAATACCACGTGCCAGGTATTTATATGTGCACGTTCAGTCCTTGATATGCTTCTTAAAGATACAGCACATACATTCTGATCTATAATGTCCCCCTTTGAGAAATAGATCATGCAATGTTATGAATCTATTTGACATGCTGATAAAATAAGTAGTTCTTTCTACAAGACTTGATACATATATACAGCTATACCCATGTTGCTGTATATTTCACACTGGGCTTGTTGATTCCACCATATCGTGTGATATAAAACAGTGAATTAGATTTAGAAAATGGAGCTGTCTCTACAGAATGTTCAACCTTGGGAGTATTTGGAACATCCTCAGGAAGAGAAGTAGAGGTTGAAACACACTGGGATGGGAACAACATTTGATTTGCTCTGAGGTCTAGAGTCTGTATAACAGGAACAACGCTGCAATGCTGATTTTGTACAGGAAGATGTCTGGGATTTCCTCTGTACTCCACACCTTCAGATTCTACAGTGTAGGATCTCGGCTCGGTACATATACCTGTAACTTCACCAATCCAGTCAAAACCTTTTGCTGTTTGAATCTTCACTGTCTCTCTTTCCCTCAACGGACAAAGAAATCTGCTCAATTTTTCATAACTGAACTTCTGGATAGAATGCTTCTTGAATAACTGAGCCTTGATGGCTCTGTTGTTCTTAGCTTTAGGCCTCAATAAACTGGAACTAATAGGTAGCATTGTTCTGGTTTACCTGGATAGATGTCTTTGAGCAGGTGAGCCAAGTATATTGTCACAGAGTATGTTTCGGAGATTAAGCAAATTTAAAAAGACATTGGTTATACATACCTCTCAACCTCTTAGAATAAGGAATCTGGACAAAGCCATATAAAAGTGGTACAAATAGGGACAATTTTGAAATATTGATCTTATAATCTTAGAAATGTGATAGAATAACAGGTTTTGCATTAGCATGAACTTTCTGAAGGGTATGAAGTCTAAAACTCAAATGACTTGTCATTATTTTCAATCTTTAATGATTTGTGACTAATTTGCCAGACAGCCACAATATTATGAAAAATGGACCAAACATATAAGGTAAAAATCTGGACATTCTGCAGAAATCTGTACGGTTGAGAGGTATACATCTATATTGTCACACTTTGACCTTTCAAGTAATTGTTTTGCACGCTGCACTGAAAGTTCATCTAGCCCATTTGACTGTGGATATTTAGGACTGCTAATAACATGTACAAAGTCCCATTCTCTTGCAGATATCTGAACTGACTGTGTAGTAACTTGAGTACCATTGTCAGAAACAAGTTTGTGTGGACTACCATGGACTGAGAAATGACATTTCAACTTAATAATAACAGTAGTGAATCTTAGATTAGGTAGTAAGTCAATCTCAAACCAATTTGAATAAGAGTCTACCAGTACTAAGTACTGTTAATTATCCCACTCGGAGATATCAGTGGCTACTGTTGACCAAGGTAGTTCAGGAACTTGACGTAGCTGAAGTGGTTCTCTACAAATGTGATCTAGTACTATTGCATACTGACCAAAAAAAAAGTACTTTATTAATGGCTTTCAGTAATGAAGGCCAAAATACTAGCTCTCTGGCTCTTCTCATAGTGGATGTGGAACCTGGGTGACAATTATGCAAAATCTGGATATATTCTTGTTGTAAGTAAGCAGGAACAACAAGTTTAGGACCTTTGAACATAATGCCATCTTCCATCAAAATTTCATCTTAGTCAGGAAAATAGGTTTGCACTTCAGGTGGTACACTAGATTGCTTTGATGGCCATCCAACATTAATGTAGTGACTGAGGTTTTGCAAAACTGGGCCAGTCTTTGTATGATCTCTCAGCTCATCAAGTCTAGTGGTAGAGAAATTATGCACTGCCATCATGTCAAAGTAAAAATTCTCTGCATCAAGCTGTGATTTCATATTTTTGGGCGATCTGGATAAGGTATCAGCCAGATAAAGTAATTTGCCTTTTATATAGACCATTTTGAAGTTGTACTTTTGCAATTTGAGCATCATTCTTTGTAATCTCACTGGAGCTGAATGCATAGGCTTCTTTAGAATAGTAACTAGAGGTCGGTGGTCAGTTTCAATCTGAATTGGTCAACCATAGATATAATCATGAAATTTGGAACGTGCAAATACTATTGCCTCATGTTCTTTCTCAGTCTGACCATATTGCATTTCGGTTTGGGTAAGTGTTCTAGATGCATAGGCTACTGGTCTGCCCTCTTGAAGAATAACCGTGCTAAGACCAAATTTTGAAGCATCACAAGAAAGAGTGTCTGGTTTATTTACATCATAGTACTTTAATGTAGGGGGTACCAATTTTCTGCTTAAGGTCTTTAAATGCCTTCTTGTGTTGTTCTAACCATGACCATGTAACATTTTTGCACATCAGTTCTCTTAATGGTGCTGTCAACTCACTGAAGTTTGATATAACCATTCCTAAATAGTTGACCATGCATAGGAAATGCTGTAGAGCTTGAATATTATCTGGTGCTGACATCTCAAGATTATGGGCTTGCTTGCTTGTTTGGGTCTGCTATCAAGCCAGTACTGATAAATAAATGACCTACATATGCAACTTCTGGTAGTCTGAATTTGCACTTCTGAGGCTTGAGCTTCAAGTTTACTTCACGTGCTCTGTCTAGAACTCTCTTTAGGTTTCTGTTCTGCTCTGCTTCACCATAGCCTCCAACCAATAAATCATCTACTATTATGGCATAAGAATAACCTAAAAATGTGCTCTATTGCATGCTGGAAGACTTCATTTGCAGAATTTATTCCAAATGGCATCCTTAGGAATCTGTATCTGCCAAACAGGGTGCCAAAAGTGGTTAGTAATGAGGATTTGCAATCAAGCATCACTTGCCAGAATTAACTTTTTGCATCCAAGACAGAAAAATCAGTGGCATTCAGTATTAGGGCTGTGACCTCTTCAGCTGTATGCTTTTGATGATGCAGTATTTTCAATGCTTTGTTCACATCTCTTGGGTCTATACATATTCTGATTTTGTCTGAACCTTTTTGTGAGCTGCTACCATAGACAACATCCATTCAGTTGGTTCTGTAACTGGACAAATTACACCTTGCTGCACCATTTTATCCAGCTGAACATTGAGTTTTTCCTGCATAGCTATCAGAAATCTTCTTGCTTCTCTGACTGCTGGAGTGACCTCTGGGTCTAACTTCATGGAGTACACAACTGGAAGCTTTCCCAACTTGTCATCGAAAACATCAACATACTCTGAGAAAATGGATTCAGAAAAATTGAAACTAGGATATGCACTTATGTGATGAACGTTTTGGTAGAAGAAAGCAGATTCATTTTCAAACTGTCTTTGGGACCCAGTAATGACTATACTGGTCTTTGCACTACATAGAATAACAAGCTGTAACATTTCTTAGCTAAATAACATGAAAGCATCACTGAGCCTTTGGTTTGAATTTCTTCACTTCCATAAGCAACAAGTTTTGCATTACTGGCCACATTGATCTGTTCATTAGTTCTCACTTTAGCAAATGTGTCTGCTGACACAACATTACACTTTGAACCAGTGTCTGCTTTAAGCTCTGTGGATTTACCGTTGATCCAGACTGCACAAAACACTTCGTTCTTTGCCAATAAATTCACTGCATCAGCTCTTTCACCAATTACTAAAACACCAGCTACATAAAAAGTTGACTGCTGCAGCTCTCCTTTATCAACTTGCTTTTTTGTATGACCCTTCTTTACAACTGTGTGGGGATTGCTTAATTTGCAAAACTTTTGAAAATTGTTCCATTTTTACACTTGTGACTTTGCTGACCAAATGCTAAGTATTTTTCTCTTTTAGACTGGCACCACAATTGTGGCAGTTAACAATAAAGCTGGACTTGGGGTTTGCTGACTCACATTTGTACTGCACTTAGCATGCACCTTTAACTGAATTGGTCTTAGAACCTGCTGGAAAACTATCTGGTTTCCCTGGTGAAACAGCAAGGATTGTGGCTGCCATGTACTTAGGCCAACTTCTGTTTGCCACATGTTACATGCTATCTACATTTACTCTGGAGCCAACTGAAACAATGCTCTTATCACTGTCAAGTATACTTGTGTGTTTGTCTGTAACTTCATGAATTTGACAAATCTCAGTGGCTTTACTCAATGTTAATTCATATCATGAAGCAAAATCTTTCTCGGAGCAACACTATTAATACCACACACGAGCCTGTCCTTTATTAACTCATCTTTTAAGTCACCAAACTGACACATTTTGGCTTTGTTTCTCAGGTCAGTTATATAAGCTGCAAAAGTTTCTCCTAGTTTCTGATCTCTTGTTTAAAACAAATGCCTCTCCAACATAATATTTGTCTGAGAGTTACACACTTCTCTGAATTTGCATTTCAAACACAACACTCATGGTCTTCCCTTGATTTAGCCTGTACAACAATATGACAATTTTCACCTTCTCCCTCATATACTGCTGGTGCATACACAAATGAATGCTCTCTTTCAATGGCCTCTGACCCTGCTATGTTTAGCAAAATGAATGACCTGGTGCATGTATCTTTATCTAAATAAGCAGCTTGTATAAAAATAGTGGACTCTTGCTCAGATATTCTCCAATTCTCTGCAATATTCTGATCAAATACAAGTGGTAAGGGCTTTCTAAATCTGTCTGCCATATTAACGCATACCAGTGAAGGGTTTTGCAAATAAGCATGACACCATACACTTGCATATATGCCAGAAATTTATGCCAGTATTTGTAACTTTGCTCAATAGCACAACACGCAGCTTTATTATATACAAACACATCACGATAGAAGTTTGCTGACTTTAACTTAAGTAACTTATATACAAACTAACTACTGCAATCATACATTCTCACTCTCTGGCTGCACTCTCAGAATTGCACTGGGAATAGCACATGCCTAGTATTTATATGTGCACGTTCAGTCCTTGATATGCTTCTTAAACGTACAGCACATACACTCTGATCTACACCCCACAACAACCTGTGCAAGTGATGATAACTGTGCCATATCCTTGTTTTCTATCTTTTGGGTTCAGGGATACATGAGCTTTGTGTCTGATGTTCAGGGTGCATAGCTGACTTAGTGCTTAGTATATCTGTGTTTGTGATGTTGTTTTGCTAATTGCACTTTTGACATTTTGGTCTTAGAAAATTGACAGCTGATAGAAACAAGACAGGTTTTTTCCATCAGTATTTTTAAGAATCTTCTTCGGGTTATGAAGTCTGAAACTAAAATGTGTCTCATTGCTTTCTAACTTGTCCCTTTAATGATTTTCTAGTACAAGTATGAGGCTAAACTGAGGACATTTGGTACCATCAGTACTTTTGAGAGGGATGAATGTGTGAATCTTTGATTTCTGAAGCCTATTACTTGAAAGAAGACACATGTATTCACATAAGTCTCCACTGTCACATGTTAAAGTCATTGCTGTACAAATCACCCACCTTTTACTTATTTAATTACCAAGTAACTACATGCAAGGTTATGCCATTCATTTGTTTTATTACACAATTCTGTTTTAACTCTTCAGCTTCAACACTTACCTTGTACATCCAGCAGTTGCTACAGTTGTAGGTCAGGGCTGAGTATATCTGATGCTAGAAGTACACAGCCATTACATGGCTAGGTAAAGGTTGTGATCATTGCCTGGCATCAATGTTACTATATATGAGTGTGTGTAGGATGAAGGTTTTAGCCCCTTAGGTGGTGAGTGAGTGTGCTATGTATTGTCTCTTAGTCAGTGTGAGGCCATATTGAGCATGCCTACACCTGCTTACACCCACAGTAACTGCTGATTTCCCCTCTGACTCCTCACCTGTGTGTGGCTGTGGTGATCTTGCCACTGGTGTTGGGATGTGTGCCCCTTCCCCCTTGTTGATCCTGGTGAAGCTGTTTTCTCAGGATGATGTTGTGAAACATGGAACAGACAGTGAAGATTTCAGTGCATGTATGTGGATTGTACTGCAGAGTCCCCCCCCCAGACATATTTAGGCAGTGGAACCACGACTTCAGCAGCCCAAACACATATTCAATGATATTTCTGGTTTGAGCGTGTGCCTCGTTATGGTGTTCTTCAGTGGGTATGTGTGCATTTCTGATGGGCATCATCAGCTAAAGTTCCAGTGCATAACCTGAATCTCCCAGTAAATGATCCTGTAGGATATCACCCCTAGTGAACATCTGATACAGTTGAGAGGTGTGCTAGATATGTGAGTCATGGTAACTGCCTGGGTTGCTAGCACACCCATTCAATATGATTCCCTTAGCATTACACACAACTTGGCAGTTAATGGAGTAGAAGACTTGGCAGTTAATGGAGTGGAAGCCTTTCCATTTATGTACACCCTTCTCAGTTCCTGGGGTGGTGCCTTGATTTCTATATGTGTGCAATCAATGGCACCCGGTACTTCAGGGTAGTGTGCTACAGGGTAGAAATATTTGTGGCCCTGTCCCCAGGAGTATGGGGAAAATATATGTGGCCACTGATATGTTGGAGCATAGCATTCAGGAATTGATGGAGGATCCTGGATGCTAATGCCTGTGACACCACCAGCATGTCCCCTGTTGGTCTCTGAAAGGTTTTTGTAGCTAAAATTCTAAGTGCTACACATACCTTTGTCTCCACCAGTATTGGTTCCCTTCAGTTTGCCTTGGGTCTGACTTGAGGACAATAGAGGTTGCAGCATTCCTGTAGTGTGTCTCTATCTACTCAGTAGCACTCTACAATTTCCACCTCATGCAGATTGTAATAAGTTCACCAGGGTCTGAAAACTCTTCTCCTTCTTGGCTGTGGTCTATTAGCAGCAGCAGCACAGACTTCAGCCTGTTGCACATACACATGAATTAAAGCAACAGCAGCCCCTAACATTCTGACTGTGTAGACTCCTTTCTGTGGCTATATTCCGATAGGTTTTGGAATTTGCAGGAAAAACCAGCACTGACTCTACACAGTTGCTTTATAGCTTGGTGAATAGCTCCTCCATCTATGATTGGTTGATTGTCATACAATTCCACTGTCTATGCTGTAATTAGTACGTCATGATCTTTAATGTGGTTGAGTGGCTCCACACACCTTGTAGAGCCACACACTGAACACAAAATTGTGAACTGCCATGTAAGGTTTATTGAATCTACCAGAGTATTTATTTTTGTATATTGATGCCATCACCATTTATGGAAGTCCATTTCAATATTTTAGTAAAATCTGTTTTTTGTAGATGTCAAGTAAGGGATATAAATAATTTGTGGTATCTGCAGATTACTGTTGTCAGCATAAAGTAAACAGTTTACATGCAGGACTTGTCAAGGCAAGTTGTTTATGAAAATAAATCATAATAAATGGCCCAAGACTGACCTAAAGGGACTCCTTTGGTAAGGGATTCACTGAGTGAACCACAATATTTTCTAAGACTCTAAATATTCTATTGGTAAATTAATTGAAAACCACTATGTAGTGTATTGTCCTAGAACTCTAAATATGCTGTTGGCAAATTTATTGAAAACCAATGTTACTTATTCTGAAAGAATACATAAAGCAATTTTTAGTAGTAGTAGTATAGAACAGTTTACTGTTTTAAATGCTATTTAGCCCAAAAAAAAATAATGCCTCTTAGCATTTCTTTGTCCATATGACTGTAAATGTTGTGGGAACCATGTTGTTTATTTGAAAGGATGCAATAAAGGTTGGGATTCAAAAACAAGCACACTGGTTGGACAGCCTGACTCAAGTGTCCATTATACAAATACATAAAATAAAAATAGCAATAGAAAAATGTCTGACCACTAAATTACAATTTAGCCGCCAAACATTCTATTGGTACATGCTGGATAACAGCAGTCTAAGGACACACCAACATAAGAGATAAATCAGGTATGTTCTGCAAAACTAAAAAATAAATAAATAAATAAATAAATAAATAGAAACATACCTAATTATTGTCATATTTTTGCACTATTTTTGTAATTTTTTACTTTTTATTTTTTAGCTAGTAAAAATAAATAAATAAATAAAAATGCAACAAAGATGCTCTTTTCTCCATTGCTTCTATTGCGCTGCTATACTATGCAGCTGTGGGAAAATGGTCTCATACACATGTGCAGTACATCAGCAAAAATAATTCAAAGCAGGAGACTAAAACACCACTATATAAACACGTTGGGCCTGATTCACGAAACCTCCGTGTAAAACTTAATATGTCTTACTCGGAGGCTGCAGTTGAATGGTATGACGTCAGCATGCCATGAATATTCTTGAGGGCACACTGACTCATCCGTAACTCTTACATGGACTGAGTAGGTAAGCAGGGGGTGTGTCTGACTGCTGAGCAGTCTAAAAGTCCACGCCTCTGCAAGGTTTTAAAAAGCATAATGTCAACAGACAAGAGCGAGTCCACTGAAATGTACATGCACCCAACACCACACTCCCTGACACTGTAAACCCCCATCAAAGTTATAAAATGGAAAAAAATATATTTTTTTAAATCCACGATATAGCTGCCCATAGTTGCGCTTGTTTGCGCGGGTGTGCCCATTGCTTAACCACAGTTAGCAATTGTGACATTGAAGAGCATATAAGAACTACTTATACAAAGCAATCCAAATAGCAATAGTGTAATGATAGAGTGTATGCACACAGAAAAGGCATTCACGGCTCGAGTCCCACCACTCCCTTTCTTATTTATGTTTTAAATCAGTATTTGAAATAATACCAGACAAATATGATTAAAATTTTATTAAAAGCAGTGACATGGCCAATGTATCAGTGAACAAAATATATATATTTAAAAGACCCAGATATATAATAGCCTGCTGTTAAGCAATGTTTTACACAGTTAAACAGAGGTGCCCATAGTTTAATAGCGCTATACCCATCTAAACAGAGGTGCCCATAGTTTAATAGTGCTTTATCCAGTTAAACAGAGTTGCCAATAGTTTAATAGCACTTTATCCAGTTAAACAGAGTTGCCCATAGTTTAATAATGCTTCACCCAGCTAAACAGAGTTGCCCATAGTGTAATAGCACTTTACCCAGTGCAATAGAGTTGCCAAAAGGTTAAAAGTGCTTTACCCAGCCCAATGTGTTTGCCCGGATGTGTGCGCCACACCAACCAGGGCACCGTAGGGCACAGGGGAGCAATATAGAGCTAGGTTGCTTAAACGCAGCCACACCCCCTAGCCTGTCTAGACAGTATTAAAATAAAAGAGTGACAAGGTTTGAACCCAGGACCCTGTGCATCATAATCAAAGCACAGAACCACTAAGCCATGACAGCTTAGTAGAAACAGCCACTATTAGCATACATATACATAGAAATGGTAGATTAACCATTACTAAGCAGGTCTGCAGTCAGCATAGAATTCTCAAAAATGGCCAATCACAAAAAAGTGTGGGAAATGCGGTATTTTTAAGCCCCATAGGCGGGAATACTCATCATAACTGATTGTGGTACCCACTTGCAGTCAGGATAGCATGCATCAGAGAGGGTAATTGCTTTAGAGCGCAAAGGTGGGGCATTGAGGAGTCTAAATATATGGTTTGGCTCCTAGTCCACCAACATGAAGGCTGACTCATGCAGGGCCAGGTTCAATGGGGAGCATACAAGGCAGAGGTGTGGAACCAGTTGGCACATGATCTTACCAGTGCCACAGGCATTCCCAGGACTGGTGAGCAGGTCCGTCACCACCACATGGACCTGAAGCATCGAAAGGAGGACCAACTGAACTGATGGATCCAGGAGGCCCGTCATATGCCCAATGCCCCACTACTGAGTAAGTATCCATGTAATTAAGTATGTAAGAAATGCTATCCTAGCCTATAGTATGAATAGGTATGTTCCAATATCCCTTCATTTATATTACAGCTGTAGGTGTTATTCCATGAATCGGCAAGCCTATGCTGATAGGCTGTTAAGGCTGCGCCACCAGGCAGGTTAGTAATTATTCAGCTGGTATTATTATAGAATATAAGTGAGACAGCCTGTAAAAGAGTTCAGTGCTGTAACCCAGTAATAAAGGTCAAATAAGCCTAGAATAAAGCTTCTGTTAATATTCTAAGATCAGATAAGTGATGCAGCCTGAAAAAGAGTATTGTAATCCATTAATAAAGAGTAAACAAGTCTCAAATAGAGTTTTCACCTGTATTGTAATATCAGATAACTGCTTCAGCCTGAAAATGAGTATTCAAATCCATCAATAAAGGACAGACAAGTCTTGAATACATCCTTGTATATACTGTCATATTAAATAAGTGAGTCAGCTGGAAAGGATTGTTGTAACCCAGTAATAAATGTTAATAAAGCCTAGAATTAAGTACCATCCTGAAATGTAAATATAAAATAAGTGAGAGAGTGTCAGAAAGAGTTTGAAGCTACCAATAAAGGTGTAAGAAGTCTGGAATAAAGGTATACTGCATGCACTACAGAATGAAATGAATGAGACTGCCACAAGCAAAGAGTGAAATGTTTTTAATAAAGTACAATACCTGGACTGTGTCTGTCCCACATTTTGGATATGTTGTTGTACCCTTGCATTATGGAGATAGTATGGTTGTATGAAATGCTGAACATCCACAGTTTTCTAGGCCCATATAAACTGGCTGATGGGAATGCCAGTATCTCAGAAGAATATTTATAGTCCTCAACTGTTTCATGTATAGTATGTACATGTTAATCCGGTACATGAGCAGCTTGTGCTTGTGATCCCACAAATGTCAGCGTGTTGCTCGAACTGCATGTAATTGTTCAAATGTAGCAGGATACTTTACCTGAACACAGCCAGATATGAACATATATGAATACAAATGGAATGTATATTAATGTAGCAGTAACATCTCCATCACCAACATTTCTAATGCTACATACAGGCAACTGTACTAATACATGTAGGGGATATATATCTGCATCTAGTAGGAATGTACAGTATACATATAGGAATTTTAAGTTGTTAATGTAATATTTTACCACCCTATATTATGTTCACAAATGATGCCATTCCACACCAAACTGGGTATGTGTATTCACAATTAATTCCTATGGACATTTGTCCTATTGGTTTATACATATCTGCATGTACGTTGATGCATGTGCCTGTTCACATATCCAAACCTGATGGCCTGTTGCCACCAATCAACCCTGCATGCTGTTGGAATGTCCACTGTTGTTCTAAATATGCATGTGTTATGCTTGCTGTTCAACGTTTGGAATTCATGTGTGTTTGGTTAATGGGAATACTAATGCATGCTGTTACAACTAATTTGGAATGGTGTTGTTTGTTACTAACCCAAAATGCCATTAAATACTGCTAAACATAGGACAACTGGGAAGGCGGGTCCCGCCGGACCCACCTCTCCCACCTCAGCTGGCGATTACACCTGACACCAGTGCCCAGCCTGGGACCTCCTCCTCCAGTGGCCCTGTGCCACCTTCGAGTGGAAGCACTGCAGGGGATGGAGCTCCCTCCCCTTTGCAAGCGTGGCCGGAGGAGAGCCTTCACTCACTCTCCAAAGGGTCTGGTCTGTGGTGCGTAGTGAGATCAGGAGTTCCGTGACTGATCCCCTACACCAGCTTGAGGTAAGAGTGGCGCAACTCACAGGTGTGCCTGCCCCTTCTATCCAGCCCCCAGCACAGCCTCAGCCTGGGCTGTGAAGGCACAGTGGTAACTGCTCATGGGTGAGGATCTCAGTTCCACTGTTGCCATCTGTGGGCTCATGGGCTTGCGATGTCCAAACATCCGTCCCCGTCAATTGTGTGTACCCACCACATGTGTCATACTCCGCCCCTGTATGCGTCTTGTTTGTCTTTTCTGTTAACCTCCCCAGCCCACCTCCCTCAATATTCCTACTTCCTTTACCTCACATTCCATCCTTACCTGAAAAAAAAATAAAAAAGGGCAATCTGTACCCGCAAAAAATTACGCCCCATACATAGCTGCCCATTTCGCACACGTCTGCTGTATGTGTAAACTGATAATTACAATTGGCTGTACAACATACTTTGTTGTCCTCACTCCTCTCTCAGGGGTGGAAGGTTTCAAATCTCACTCTAAATTTCTAACATATGCACAGCTGTTGCTGGTAAAGAATTGGGAAGCTATGGGCCTCCCCTACATCCTTCCTGCACATCCCGAGTTTGTTTTCCTACTGTCCTACCCTCGTTGTGCCCCCTGTTTCACCACTTTCCTATTTCCCCATTTTCTTTTCTTTAAAAGAAATTAGAGCAGGTGTTAGCAGGAGTAAGCACTTTTAAGCAGTAGTCAGTGGGTATGCGCTTGTGTGCGTTTAGCTAAGCATAGATAAGCATAGCTAACATAAAATGAGCTAAGCTAAGCTTAGCTTAGTATTGCTATAATGCACTAAGCTAAGCTAAGCATTGCTTAGCATCGCTAAGCGTCGCGCAAACCTGCGCCAACTCACTTACAACTGCTTAAAAGAGCCTTTGTCACTCTGTATGACAAGGCCCTTGTATTGCTCAGCAGCAAAATAAAATACCCTTGTCAGTCTCAAACCCCACACCTTGGACTCACCAATCTGCATGATGTACCACTAAGCCACAGAATACATACAACAACTTGGTGCTGAAAGAAATATAACATGCATTACAAGGAGTGCATGTAAAGGGAAAATAGGAAAACCATAGGAATACATTGCAATAAAGAAATACAACATGCATTACAAGGACTGGATGTAAAGGGAAAATAGGAAAGCCATAGGAATACATTGCAATAACTGCTGTTGTATGGCAGTTAATTCCCTAATTCCAAAAGAAAGTACATACTCCCATGTATCCAGTGTTAGCATTAGGAGGTGTGAGTAAACTTACACACTGAGAAGAGTGTACTTGAAGAAGCAACAGTCAGGTTTTAGTACAACATGCATTTCACTGGCTACAACCCAGCTTCAGATATGAGACATATACCAACCTTCTGACTGACACAACAGTGTCCACAGCAAACAAGCATGGTCCCCACCTTGCAAATCTGAAAGGCCTATGCCTACCAAACCTATCATTTTATAGCAGTGTCCTGAAATCACAGTGAGAACTGTAATTACCACACAGCAGGCTGCATGCAATTACTAAATGGTGGGCACCAATTGGTGCAGAGGCCATCATGTGCACATGTGCAGATACCTACAAAAGCAGCTTGTACTTGCTGTCCACACATGCAATAATATGATTGCAGCAACTGGAGAGAGAGAGCAAGCGAGAGAGGCAGACAGACAAACAGTTGGAGAGACCAAACCAAAAAAAAAGAGGTGGTTGGAGACACCGACCAAACAAAACAAAAATTAAAACAAACAGAGGCAGTGCAGGACACCGACCTAAATAAATAAAAATAAAACAACATCAACAGGTACAACAGACTGAGGTGAGACATACAAAGGTAAGGTATGTAACACAGATGTATTTGCTGGCATCCGAATGATGTGTCTGAAGGGTACTCTACATTCTGTGAACACTCCTTATGTGGTAGCAGTCCGTATCTATATGTATATGCAGATGTGCATAGGGCAAGGGACATACGGCAACTGTTAGTGAAGGCTGGACTTATATAAGTATTTGAAGGTTGCGATGTGCACATATCTATGTAGGTTGTAGTGTATGGCATTGAAAACTGCAAGCAGTGTAGGTATATGTCATGTGGTGGTTAAATGCTGTGGGACTGAATTACAGTCAGTGAGGTCTGCTACGGCTATATGGCCTGAGGATAGCGAAATGCATTCTGCACAACACTGTGCAATATTATTACATAATTGTATGTCTCATAACTGTTCCATAATTGATATTCCCACCATGAAAGGTGGCCAGTGTATCTGCATATATGTGCATGCATATGTACAGCAGTGGCTGTTTACAAGTATGTGTGTGTGTGTGTATATATATATATATATATATATATATATATATATATATATATATATATATATATATATATATATATATATATATATATATATATATATATATATATATATATATATATATATATATATATACATATATATATATATATATATATATATATATATATATATATATATATATGCATATATATACACATGTATATATATACATATATATACAGATATATGCATATATACATATATAGATATGTAGATATATAGATAAATACATATAAAGATATATATAGATATATACAGATATATATGGATATCTATGGATATATATATATCTATATATATATATATATATATATGTACATATATATATATATATATATATAGATATATATGTATATAGATATAGATAGATATGTATATAAATGATATATAAATATATATAAATATTTATATATATATATATATATATATATATATATATATATATATAGAGTGAGAGAGGGAGACACAGGGTCAGACGTATTGCAATAGGTGCCTCGTGACCAAGGCATGGACTGAACACCAGTGTTGATACTGCAGTGCCATACCCCATTCCAAAACACTTTACCCACTAACTACCAGATAGGTGACTAACACTGAAGGTGTCAGAAGGGAACATGGGACACAGGTGAACAGTAACCTCCCCATTGATATTCACAGTGCCACACTAGTCTTGAAATCTGTCTACGTGGTACGTGTAATCATAAACAATGTGTCATGTATGGAAATATAGGTCAGTGTTCCCCTGTACTCATCACAATGCCCCATGTGGTATGTACCTCACATGACAACTACAGCAAGTGGAAAGTCCACAGACATACCTCACAAAGGGTAATACTGCCGTGATACACATACCCTATGCAGACTGACTCACATAACCACAGCTACAGTGCATTGTGTACCGGCCACCCAGAGGTTACCTCTGCCAAACATGCAGAGGCATGCCACACCCATAGCAGTCAGACAACCACCATGTCAACACCCCGCAATCCCACCGGGCTACATGGCCAGGGTCTCTAGTGCACGCAACATCACTAAACAGCACATGCTGGAGGGATAGTACTGGTGTATACTGGTGTGTCATATGGAGTGTGGCAGGCACTGTCAGCCAGTTGTGGGCTGAGCACTGATATGTGGTATTGAATGTGTGTATCCTCTGACAGATGAACAGATGCTATATATGGCAGTTAACTGATATCTGTACTGTATAGTGTTAAGTGTGCCACATGACTTGCTCACACATATCATTTACTTGTCTTCCAGGCTTATGGCTCATCACAGGAACCCCTGCTACACAGCTGCAGAGGAGCAGAAAATCCACCACAGCCTGGTACAGCACTATACCTTGCTGTTTTCAAGGGCCACTCAGCACCAGCAGGAGCGTACTGCACTGTGGCAAGAACTTGTTCGTCAGGTAAATGACATAGGCATGCATAACCAGACATATGAGCAGGTACGCCATCACTGCAGTGATTTAATCAGACATCTCTGGTGGCATGCGTCTGATATTCACAAACTACAGCTTGCCACAGGTGGTGGGGTGGCCATACATCCCCCCTCACCAGAGTGGTAGAACTGTTGCTAAGTGTGGTGGCTCCTGGCCTGCAGCCACAAAAACATCACACATGTGTCATCATGGAGGCCGGAGCCACCCAGCATAGTGACATGGAGACTGCAGGTAACATGCCCTAGCTGAAGACTACTGTTACCTGTATTGTTAGATTATGCATGTGTGAGATGTGTACTGTGTTAAGCAGTTGTGCTGCCTATTGTGTGCAATACTGATAATTTGAATAGTATCTGTACACCTATGCCTGTTGTTCTACTGTCGTTTAGCACACTCACAGTAGCAATGTCACAGGTGTGGCCACTGACAAACTGTGTCATATTCTTGCAGGTCTCTCTGGTGTGACAGCATGGCAGACGTTACATGCTGGTGAGTGTGTTAACACTTTAAACTTGGTATTGAACTGTGCATGTCATAGGTAAGGTGTAGGCCATGTACACATAACACACCTACGCATAATGCATGCTGTGCATGTTTGCTGTGAGACGTGAAACATCTCAGTAATGTCAGTAGCTGCCTCATTCACATGCAATGCACAGAGCATCAGACACAAATGTGGCAACACTGTACTGCACATTGGATAGGCATAGTTAACACACATGTACACAACATAACACATTTGTCATATGCAGTACACCTCAACATGCTACATATAGTGTAACCGGACACCCACTGCCAGGTCACACTTCAGTATCCGACATGTCATCCACACACGACACATACCATACCTGAGGGGTAGGGGCCTAGCATGGGGCTGTGCAACACTCCTCAACACATAACACAGTCATGTTAGGCAATGATCCCTATTGGACACCTCACACACCCTTGTGCAAAGTGGCTGTGTAAATGTGAACTTAGCCACAGCACTGTGATTCAGGTACAGCTTGCTAGGCAGTGGTCTAGCACACTTTAGTGGCCTTGAGTGGCCACATGATGCATGATGATGATGGCTAATGGTACACCCCATACTGTTACAATGGCCAGGTCCAGGATTGGCATCCCATCACATATACATGCACCACCCATCCCGTGTGTGTACATAGCATGCATGTGCTACACCTGTGTCCACAATTATCTGCTACAGACACAGACACTGCAATCAGACATGGAAATCCATGTGACACACAGATAACACACTCAGCCATGGTATGTATACCTGTGTGTGATGGTGCACAGGACATTGCAGAGCTTATAATACTTGCACAGAAATGTCGTGTCCTTGTACACATTGTGTTCCAGGGTATAGGCAATCACTGAACATGTACACGCATGCACCACAGCCAAGTACACTGTCATCAACTATGGCTGTCTACACTCACACTGCATGGACTTGAGCAAAACTTATTTTAAGTGCTGACACGTGTGTGTGACTGTTTGCCTTGTGATACTGTCACCCACCTTCAACCAGTATTGTGTATGATTTGGAAGTCTTTTGTATGTGTGTATCTGCTGTAGTGGTGAGTGTGCATGTGTTTCTGTGTTCCTGTGTGCATGTGTTCCTGTGTGCCTGTGTGCATGTGTACCTGTGTGCTTGTGTGCCTGTGTGCATGTGTGCATGTACAGACCGTAACGTGTGTTTCCTATCTTCTTCTCACAGGTGCTGAGGTAGGGCTTGGCGAAAGCAGCAGGCGACCTGAAGCCACTGCCATGGATAGTGTTGATGATGAAACATGTATTTTGGCACAGGGAGATTTGACAGGGTCTGTCATTGGTCCACCAATCAACAGTACACAGCGTTCAACCCCATCTATGTGCACAGTCATACTGCTATTACATCCCTCACCACCAATGGCCATAGGGGAGGGACAGCATACAATTGGCATTGACCAGGAGAGTGTGGTACCCATGGCACATGCATCCCCTCACAGCAGCCATAGCCGTAAACCTGCAATAGTTCCACATAGGTGGAGGTTCAGGGGTTCTCGGTGGAGCACCACTGGAAGTATTGCCCCTGACAGGCATGCCCTCACAGGTCTTACGATGACCACTATGTTCTGGGCTGTAATGCAGGCTCAGGCACATATAGAACGGTACACCAGGCAGAGACTTAGGGCACAGAGGGCACATAACACCACTATCAATGACAGCATCCATGACCTTGCCAGTGCCATCTGGACATACACCAAGGTCATTGATAGACGTTGGGGGGAGACAATATATGCCCTTCACAGCATGTCTTCCTCAAGGCAGGACCATCCGGGATGGTTGCAACGTCGACACGGATGCATGCCAGCAACAGCTGGCAGTTGTCGCAGATGGCCCACAGCTCACAGCCGCTCTCGTAGTGGCAGTACCAGCCCCAGCAAGGGCTGGCCTGTCCATTGTCCATCCCAGTAGACCACGTGCACGTGGCACTGGCCAGTCCCAGCAGGGACATGGGTCTAGTTATCATTCCTCTGCCTCTGATTACAGTACCCAGTCAGGGTTGGTACCCGATACTGTCCATAGCACCCCTGCCAGGCACAGGTACTGTGTCCATGGCTGGAGACAGTGATCTGTACAGCCAAGCAGGTACAGTCTGTGGCTGTCCCACAAGCCATTGTATATGGCAGCCACATGGTGGAGCTGTGAGCATGCAGACACACACACATTAAGCAAACAACTAGGGCTCACACATACACACACACATTACATCAACATTGACCCATGCTGTACTATTGTCCCACACACACACACACACACACACACACACACACACACACACACACACACACACACAGACATGTCGATTGGATGGGTCAATGTCAGGCTCTGGCAAACAACAAAATGCCCTGTGCATATGATGATACCTGTGCCGCCTCCTGTCATCTGCATTATTGACGGAGGGACAGGCTAACATGGTGCTGATGCACAGGGTGACACTATAGCAGTGAGCAATAATAGTGAGTTGTCAACAAGGAAGTCTAACTCCATCCTTGTAGGTATATCTGAGCAGACAATATGCATCAAAGCTCTGTTTATCAATGTAGCATTGTTTACACCACTGTTAGGTCTGAGTATGTATTATCCACCCATGTGCCACTTGGCTGATGTGCGATGTGTTGCCAGAATGTGTTAGCAAGTGGCAGTACATGTGTGATGTGTGCAGTACAGATTAGCAAGTGTACATCTGTGAACATGGTGGGTGCGCACTGTCTGGATGTACGTGCATAATGGACACATGGGACATGTGGCATACCCTGTCGTACAAATTATTAACATCCCATTGCACCTTTCAATGGCCAGTATGCATTCTACTACAGTTATGTACTAACATGGGTAGACGTGTGTATGACATGGGTTAACACTATGCTGCTGGTGATACCATTAATATCAGTCTGGTAGTATACACAACCTCAACAGCATGACTATAAGCAATCATTGGATGATGTCCTGACAAATGACACACAGTAGTAGGGAACCCAGTATCAACTGGATCCTTCTGGTGCTACACTATAACACTAACCAGTGGTGATGACCGCCACCCATTACTGAGACCACACCTGTGTGTCATATATCCCCCTTAGGTACATGCAGACACACTAGGGATGTGTCCATCCAAATCTGGGAATGCATAGAATGGCCTACAATGCATTCTCTGGATGGGACGCATATCCTACACAAGGGTATCATACAGACAGATACCTGTTGTGTGATACATGCTGTATAGCAGTAAGCTGACTATGGCATAGTCATCCTCATGTACTATACATACTATCCCGTCAGTACCACACTGGTGGTAGCCCTCAGCATGTATGTCGGGTACCATTGTGTACATACAGACCCATGTTATGTCATGTGTCCCTTCGTATCCACATATCCATATGTATTGTGGAGTCCCAAGGTGTATCACAGACATTAGAGGCCTGAATGCATATCCATAAAGGCAGGCGTACACTTATAAATACTGTCTATTCTTGGTAGACTTTGTTGTGTATGACCGTTTCTGACATATACCCCAGCCATATACCCTCACTCACACTAACACTACTCTTAAGTAACTGTCATGGGTGTGTATTCCACAGATGACCTTGGTCACAGAACACGACAGTGGATGGCCATGTCACATACATACATATGTGACCTACGATCTGAGTAGCAGCGGCACAACCTGTCAATGGAAACAAATGTATTCATGTAGTATGCAGGCTTCACACCTATGTACTGATTGAGGGGATATGTACACATATATATTTGCCACGCAGATACCTGATGTCTGCAATGCACTTACTTTTGTCATCATACTATGTCATACCATAGCAAAAGAAAACCCACACCCTGTTGATAAACAGTGATACACACACAGTCAGCATTTGCTGGATTCAAGCCCCAACCTCACAATGTTTTGACACTAGAGAGTGACACATTAACACGGCACACTATTTGCTTTACTGGCTGGCTTATCTTCTCCTGCTATATTTGTAGGATGGTGATATCATCAGATTTTCCAAAGAGGAATGTACCTCCTTTACTGGGTTTTCCCAGTCTCCAAAAAGGAACTCTTCCCAAAGGAAACTGCACACATACACACACTTTCCCCCCACACACACTTTGCAGGATTCAAACCTCTACCTAACTATGTTATGATACTTGAAAAAGACACATTAATATGGCGCACTATTTGCTTTATTGGCTGTTTTTCCAGCTCCTGCAGTATTTGTAGGATGGTAACATCATCAGACTTTCCAAAGAGGAATGTACTTTTTTAGTGTATTTTCCCAGTCTCCAAAAAGGGCACTTCTTTCAAAGACAATCGCACACATACACACACCCCACAATCAGCTTTAGCAGGATTCAAACCCTACCTACGTTATGATACTAAAGAGAAATGCATTAGCATGGCGTGCTATTTGTCTTAGCGGGTGGTTTCTCTTCTCCCGCTGTATTTCTAGGATGGTGACATCATCAGTCTTTCCAAAGAGGAATGTACATCTTCTAGTGTGTTTTCCCAGTCTCAAAAAGGGCACTCCTTTCAAAGACAATTGCACAGATACAGACCCCCCCACACACAGTCAGCATTTGCAAGTTTCAAACCCCTACCTACCTATGTTATGATACTGAAAAAGAGATGCATTAGCACATCGTGCTATTTGTTTTATTTGGTGGTGTCCCTTCTCCTGCTGTATTTCTAGGATGGTGACATCATCAGTCTTTCCAAAGAGGAATGTACATCTTCTAGTGTGTTTTCCCAGACTCCAAAATGGGTACTTCTTTCAAAGACAACTACACACATACACACAGTCAGTGTTTGCAGGATTCAAACTGCTACTTACTTATGTTATGATATTAGAAAGAGACGCATTGGCATGGCACGCTATTTTTTTTACTGTATGGGTTTTCTTCTCCTGCTGTATTTCTAGGATGGTGACATCATCAGTCTTTCCAAAGAGGAATACATATATTTTAGTGTGTTTTCCCAGTCTCCAAAAAGGGCACTCCTTTCAAAGACAATTACACCCATCCCCCACACACACAGTCAGTGTTCCCACGATTCAAATGCCTACCTATCTCTGTTATGATACTAGAGAGAGATGCATTAGCACGGCGCACTATTTGTTTTACAGGGAGGTTTCACTTCTCCTGCTGTATTTGTAGGATGGTGACATCACCAGACTTTCTAAAGAGGAATGTACCTCTTTTAGTGTGTTTTCACAGTCTCCAAAAAGGACACACATTTCAAAGACAATTGCACATACACAAACCCCCCCCACACAGTCAGTATTTGTAGGTTTCAAACTCCTACTTATTTATGCTATGATAGGTTTCAAACCCCTATCTACCTATGCTATGATACTAGAAAGAGAGGCATTAGCACGGTGCGCTACATATTTTACAGAGTGGCTTCTCTTCTCCTACTGTATTTCTAGGATGGTGACATCATCAGTCTTTCCAAAGAGGAATGTACATCTTCTAGTGTGTTTTCCCAGTCTCCAAAAATGGCACTCCTTTCAAAGACAATTGCACACAAGCACACACCCTCCACACACAGTCAGCGTTTATAAGATTTAAACCCCTACTTATCTATGTTATGATACTAGAGAGTGACACTTTAACACAGCCTGATATTTGCTTCATCAGCTGGCCTTTCTTCTCCTGCTGTATTTGTAGGATGGTGACATCATCAGACTTTCCAAAGAGGAATGTACCTCTTTAAGTGTGTTTTCACAGTCGCCAAAAAGGACACTCCTTTCAAAGACAATTGCACACATACACACAACCCCCACCATGTTTGCAGGTTTCAAATCCCTATCTACCCTATGATACTAGAGAGAAAGACGCATTAGCACAGCACGCTATTTGTTTTACGGGGTTTCTTCTCTTCTCCTGCTGTATTTCTAGGATGGTGACATCATCAGTCTTTCCAGAGAGGAATGTACATCTTCTAGTGTGTTTTCCCAGTCTCCAAAAAGGGCACTCCTTTCTAAGGAAATTCTACACATAACCCCCCCACACGCAGTCAGCAGGATTCAAACCCCTACCTACGCTATGATATCAAAGAGAGACACATTAGCATGGGGTGCTATTCGTTTTACTGGGTAGTTTTTCTTCTCCTGTTGTATTTCTAGGATGGTGACATCATCAGACTTTCCAAAGAGGAATGTACCTCTTTTAGTGTGTTTTCCCAGTCTCCAAAATGGGCACTCCTTTCAAAGACAATTGCACACAAACCCACACAGTCAGCATTTACAGGATTCAAACCCCTACTTACTATGTCATGATACTAGAGAATGCTGCTTTAACACAGCATGCTATTTGCTTCACTGGCTGGTCTTTCTTCCCCTGCTGTATTTCCAGGATGGTGACATCATCAGACTTTCCAAAGAGGAATGTACCTTTTTTAGTGTGTTTTTACAGTCTCCAGAAAGGACACTCTTTTCAAAGACAATTGCACACAATTCCCCCTCCCCCAACCCACACTCATTGTTTGCAAGATTCAAACCCCTACCGAACTATGTCATAATACTAGAGAGAGAAGCATTAACACGGTGCGCTATTTGCTTTACTAACTGATTTTTCTTCTCCTGCTATATTTATAGGATGGTGACATCATCAGACTGGACATGGCGATGTGTGTACACTTTGTTTTATGTCATTCCAGGAATGGTCCATGTGGGTCAGCAGGTGTCAACAGCTTGAACATGATCTTAGTATCCTTACCTTGTGTGATCTATCTGTGGACACATTGACATTCCATCATATGTCAACACATATTTATGCACAGCTTCTTGGTTTTGTGGATACTACATGTGTCTGGGTTGTTGATAAAGAGCTATTCAAAGTCTATGTGACACATGTGTAGATGTGCTCATTAATGTATGTCCTGGGTGGCTGCCTTGCAAACAGTCTAGCATGTTTGGGAACCATGATCCGCACATGAACATACCACAGTTGGTAGGATTGTGTGTCTGTCAGCTTCCAATAGCTCTGTTTATGACTGCAACCATGATGAACTCCATGACCTTGCAGATCAGACCTCATAGGCGTACTGGACTTGACTTCCCATGGTGTGTTGTGCACCAACACTTGTGGGGTGTGCCATATGTAGCTGTGACATATTCAACGGTTCCACATCCTGTGTAGGGAGTGTGACTCAGCTAACTGTTGAGGTGCATGATCTGTTTGTTCTGTAGTTTGTGCATGACACATATTGGGAATCAATGTATTCCACCTGCTGCCATGCTTTTGGCAGTGGGGGTAGCTGCTCATCAGCTCTACATGTGATATCTCCTGGTATGATGATGTGGACTATTGTCAGTGGGGGATGGGTATGTACATATGTGCCTGTCTGTCATGATGTCGGCATTGACACTCAGGTACAGTTGGCCCTGACTCAGGACATATATGTGTGTACATTGATATTTATGACATAGCTGAAGGAGGTGCCATGATTCAGTCTGGACTCCTTCTCAGTTCCTCTTTACAACACACTAACGAACATGAGCACTAATCCCTGTTATACGCTTTTACATGCTTAACACTCTACTGATCCTTTGTGATCAGGCTACAGAGTATGTCATGATAATATCCTGGCATGTCCAGGGGTCGGTTTTGTGTGTACTCTTCAGTCCAGCTGGAGGATATTGTGATATTGACACAATGTCACATCTGCCTCATGTACACAGACAAACCTCTCCTCCTCCTGACAAACTCAGATATATGTGTGAGATGCACTTATATAGACATACAGGGAGCTGAAGTCTCTCGACCCATGACTGGCACAGTGTATCAGGTGGTGAAGGTAACCACACACACCACATATCAGTCTCACATATCCTCTAGCAACAGCACTCAAACCACATTAGCATGCATTGACATACTTGGATGCTGTAAATGTACTCTACCTAAGCAGCAGAGGCCTCCAAAGCAGACACACACACACCTGCTACCCCACTACAATACCCACATATCACTAAGTTCACAATGGCAATGTGCCACACAGTCACTGCCCTTCAGGCTAAACAACACACCTAATACACTTATAATAGGCAACACTTATGTTCAGACACACTGACGTACCACTCATCAGCCCTGTCAAGGGAATAGTTACTTTGGGCTGTCTGTTGGGAGCCAGGATCTGCTGCATAACACAGGCAGTCAGGTCACTCCAAAGCAAGTACAAGACTGGCACCATCATTGTCCATGCTGGTGTGTGTCACCTCAGACGTTACTCCGTGGACCATATGACATGATACATGGAGGTACACTCTGATCATGCAGCCCAGGCCAGTATGACCCTGACCTTGTTTAGCATCTTACACCCACCAATTATGATGTCACAGTATATGGACACACATATCTGTTGGCTAACAAATTTGTTTCATTCATAGGGGATACAGTGTCTGTCAGCGTATGGTGACATGCTCAACATGCTATGTAGCTTCACTATGGACAGCTTGCACCTGTCACCCTTGGACTTTGGTATGCTGGCTAAGGCTCTTGCGAACACCAGAGTGCCTTTTTTACGCAGGGCTCAGAAGACAAACCCACCTCCATAGACATTACAGGTTAAATGAAACTAAGGGTAATGCTGTTCAACAACAGTTGTGTTAACCTCATATTGTGGCCACTCAGGACTCTCCTCTGTATGGAGGAGAGCAATATCTGTGCACTGACAGACACCTGGTTCAGGCTCGCTTATGCACACCAGCACTACCAGGTTATGTTTCATACCATGCTGTCTGACAACAAGACTTTGAACAGACAACACAACTAGGGGGAGTATCCATATACATCACAGATACACACACCTCCAGGTTAGTAGCACTGCACAAAGCATCACAGACCATACATAGACAACTACCATTGTGCAGTACTGCCTTTCAGTTTGTTGCCTGCTACAGAACACACTCCCAAACTCAGGAACCACACTCAGCTTTTGTGGGAACTATGGAGAATATGCAGGTTTCCACAGACACCATTATATTGTGTGACTTCATATACAGACATATTGACTGGGGATACTACTCAAGTCCCGACAACCTCACCCAACAGTCACTATAATTTGTGGACTCATATGCTTTGGCACAACCAGTCAGCACAGCCACAAGGGGGAATACATATTGGACCTGCTCATCACCAACATGGGGACTCTATGTTCCACACCAGCGATATACCCCTCATTGGTAAGGTCAAAACATACATGTATATCACAGGACATACATATACCCTCCACACACCCATCCTGGGTAATCTTGGTGAACTTCTCATGAGCCAACATCTCACTTCACTGAAACAAGGTGGCATCCTTCAGAGATCCTGAGACAGTGGCATATACGGCTCACACTGCTGCATCCTTTACATACACATTCTATGGACACCTAGTGGACTGCATGGATTGTGCTCTCCCAAATAACAACAAAACCCACTACTACAATGGCAGGGGACCTGTCTGGTAGACCCCAGCCATTAATAAGCTGTACAACATCAAGAGGATGCTACTACATGATAGAACACAATCCCAGACAGGGAAGGCATCTGTGATCTGTACTAGCAGACAGCTACAATCACTCATGGACTTTTCTAAGGGCCGCTTCTACCAGACAATTACACCTAACATGTAGGACCATCACACAGCCTTCTTCAGTTATGTCAGGAACCTGGGTGGACACTCACTGATATGCTGTGAGTTACTGCATACTGACTAAACCTACCATGAACCCACTGGCATTGCCTACATCCTGGCAAATAGGTTCAGTGTAGATGTCTCCCACCCATCCCCCCTAAGTAGCAACTATCCATCCCAACAGAGTATAACCTCCCTGACATCACACAGTAACAGGTGAGTGCTGCCCTCCCCACAGCATACATCACAGTATCAATGTGACCAGATGGTGTCCCAGCCTGCATCATACACGAGCATCATGACAAACGCAACCCTCACATTACATCACTGTTCAATATCAGAGTTACCACAGGATATGTACCCAAGGAATGGCATACTGCGACAGTGGTCATGCTCCACAGAGTTGGTGCCACAATGGACCACAGACAATATTGCCCTATAAGCCTATGTGGCCTGTTCTGCAAAGCTATGCAGCATATTGTCATAGGACTCCTACACATAGACATCGGGAATCTACAGACACTGTGTCCTACTCATTTCAGCATTGTTGTGGGCAAATCTTGCCTCTTGAACCTGTAGGTATTCTTTAAATGGCTAACAGGTCCATCGGCATAGGGATGGCTATCCACACAGCCTACCAGAACCTTGCAAAACCATTCAAAGCAATAACCCACTGGGCCATTATGCATAGGCTCACCAACATCAATTTGGACACATATCTCACACAATGGATTGATACCTAGATCAGGGATAGCACCCACATGGTGAGGATTGCAGGTGCCATGTCTGACTATACACCAGTTACACATGGCATCACACACAGCTTGGTCCTGGGATCTCTCTTGTTCAGTATATATTTGTCTTACGTACAGGCTATCACAGGGGGAATATGGCTGAACATGTTTGCACTTGACTGCAAACTGAGTGCCATTATCAACTCTCCAGCTGCCACATGCATACTCAATCAGGGTCTCACAGAGATGGACGACTGGTGCCTGAGCCGTGGCCTACAGCTAAATGCCATTAGTTGCATAGTCATCCCCTTTGGGAGTAACAACATGCCCACATGTTACCGCATAGGTAGTACTCCATTACATACGGTAGGAGTTTTTAGGGCTTTGGGTTCGTACTGTCGCCTTTAACATTCACATTGCCAAAGTGGTTGGACACACCTGCTATGTGTGCCACCTTATCCCATATGGTTTCAAATCTAGATCGAGTGAGATCATTGTGCCCCTATATTCATCACATCCATGCTTGGTTACAATTCCACATTTGGGGTGTACCTTACCTGACACCTGCAGCAACTGTACTGGCCACGGATGGTCCTCACCAAGCAGATCTAGGGACTCACACAGATGCCCTGCATAGTTCAGATGCAGTAACTCCAGATCTACTCAGTCGCTTACCACCCACTCAGATATGATGTGTGCCTTTTGTTTTCAGCTATACCCAAACCAGTATTACTGGACATGCTCCACCTCAGGATATTCAACTCCCTTGGAGCTACACACTGCAGGGACGTATACCTCAGCACAGATGTTAATAGGACATTGTGGAGGGACAGATTCTTATCCCAGAGGCTCCACTCACTACAGAATGTAATCCCAGTTTCACATAGGCAGAGCCACCCACTGACCACCTACTGGAGACATCTTGATGACTGTATGGGTGATTGTATATTTACCCCTGGGATATCCTCTGTGTCCCTGCTAGACAGAGGCACAGTAGCATAAATGTACATGGGCTATTATGTGTGACCTACTATTCACACACACAGTGTAGTAATGTGACAGGGTTGCGAATGCCAAACACACTCTGGCTAGGTTTGTACATGCCCTAGGGCAGATAGCCTAGTATCGACCTCTGAACCTATGCTTATGTTCATGATGCACAATGTTTATTGCTGATACTGTTTGCAGGTCTTTATCATCTTTTCTTTACCAGTTTCCATGAAGAATTTCAGTATCTGCAGAACATATTTGATTATGTCAGGGTTCCACTATATTATAGAAGTGTCTGTTGTCATATAACTGTGTGCACAGGGTGGATTGCTGTATAGTGACAGGTTCCTGAGTTAACACATGCAACTGCCAGATATGCGTGGCCCACTGCTGTACTCAGACTTAGCCTAAAGTGTGTGAGCATGCCCAGTTCAGACATTACATGTTTTGTTGCCTGGCATTTGTCTCATTTATTCAAGTGTGTGAGCATGCCCTGTGTGAACCTTCAGTATGTTGCTATCTGAGGTACACTACATTTGCTGATGTGTGAAAACATGACCAATATTAACATTTATACTGTGTGTGTTGGAAGTCAGGTTCTGTTCTCACTGCAGGACTCACCTTTGTATCATAACTCAACAAGGATTATGCTGTGCCTGCAGTGTTTCCATGGAATACTTTGCATAGACTTATCAACATTCCATCATGCAGGTGAACCACCGCAATGCTGTCATGGTTTAGTGGTTCAGTACTTTGGCTGTAGTGCACAACATCCTGGATTCGAGGCCCATCACTGCTTTATATTTTCATACTGAGCAGACCAGACTGCTTAAGGGCCTGTTAAGCAAATATGAGCATGTTGGATTTTGTTCAGCTATGCCCTACTTAGACCAGGCTTCTCCGACATTGCTCAATATTCACCAACATTGCTGGACATTGCCCAATATTACTGAACATTGACCACAGTTGTACTAGTTGGTGTGTGCGATTTTGTTTGCATATACTACATGGTGGTAATTGCTGTTTATCACTGCTTTATATTACTTAACACATGCCATTCATGCCTTAGGTGGTGCTACAGGGCTGCCTACTTCTGATGCACATACTACACTCCCTGCAAATGTTTGGAAGCAGGTAGTGTCAACTTAGGCATCCCTTTTACTTTATGTGCGAGTTGGAGAGGGGCATCATCTCCAGAGTTCCTACTGAGCCAGTGCATTTGCTATGCGTTGCCTCTTTGCCAAGGCCAAAGCATACTGGGCATGCCTCCTTCTGCCACTGGGGCAGGCTCAGGTTGTTCCTCCTCTGAGTCATGCTCTACCTGTGATTGCCTTGGCAATGGTGGGGGGCTGTTTGGCCCAGGCCTATGCTGGTCCTGCTGCACCTGTTTTCGCAGGACATTCCATGACAATTTGGGTACATGTAGTTGGTGAGTACTGCAAGGCTCCACCAGATGTGTCCAGGCACAGGAACCGTGACTTGAGCAGCCCAAACACACGCTCTATTACATTACGTGTTTGTGCGTGTGCCTCATTATGGCGTTCCTGTTCAGGTGTGTGTGCGTTACTGATGGGTGTCATCAGCCATGGATCCAGTGCATAGCCAGCATCCCTCACTAGGTGACCATGTGGGATGTCCCCATTGGCAAATTCTTGGTATTAAAACATGTTAGTTTGTTCATCATGATGTTACTTATTCCCTAGGAAATTAATGTCCTTTTCTTTCTTTTGATAACTTTCTTTCATTCCTCTTTCCCTGCTCTTACACTTTCTTTTCTTGGTTTTAGAAATAAGTAATAATGTGTATTATGATATTTGTGCTTATAATGTATTTCCTTTTGTTTAAATGTGGAGCTTTTCTCCCCGGGCCTCTGCTGAAAATGGAAATATATCCAGTTGGACTAGCCCGGTCAACAAATGTAAAATAAATAAAAATAAATGAATAAATAAATATCTGGTACAGTTGAGTCAGATGCCAGATATGGGAATCATGGTAGCTTCCAGGGCAGCCTGCACACACATTCAGTATTATGCCCTGGGCATCACACATGACCTGGCAGCTGATGGAGGGGAAGCCCTTACATTTGAAGTAGACCCTACCCCACTCGCCAGCTGGTGCTTTGATGCATATGTGCGTGCAGTCTATTGCACCCACTACCTCAGGGTATTCCGCTATTTGCTGGAAGAGACGCATATTGCTGGCCAATACCTCACGGGAATTGGGGAAATATACATGATCACCAACATGTGCTGACATGGCATCCAGGAACTGGTGTAGTACCCTGGATGCTGATGCCTGTGATATCCCCACCATATCACCAGTTGGTTTCTGGAAGGTACCTGTTGCTAATATTCTTAGGCCAACACATACCTTGGTTTCCACTGGGATGGGTTCCCCTCTGTTGGCTCTGTGTGTGAGGTGTGGCTTGCACAGCTCAAATATTTGCTGCAGGAGGTCTCTGTCCACTCTATAGTGCTCCACTATCTCCAGCTCATGTAACCCCTGGTAGGTTACCCTGGGCCTGTACACTCTTCTCCGTCTCCTCACTGTGGGTTGTCAAGCAGCATTTCCATTGTCACCACCCTCAGCATGTTGCATATGTCACCTTATAACAGCAATGGCAGCCCCTAACATTTCTTTGTCTCAGTAAAGCTTTTTCAGTTTTCACTTCTATTAGCTTACTGCAGTGTCTGTTGTGAGAAACATAATGGACTGTTGTTGGCAGAGATTTAAGTGCTAGGCTGGGCTGGGTTAGTGTACTGCCTGTGTAATTGCCTGATTCTGATTGTTTTTACCTGCTAGCTCTGCTAGTACTCCCTGGTAGCTTCCTACTATTTGTTGTGCTTCCTTTTTCCTTTCTGTTTCTTCAGAGAAGAGTGCTGCGCACACAAACGCAAATGCACACAGCTGCTAACACATGGGCACACATGCTTACATGGACTAAAACTTGCTTATTCGGGTTAACATGCGCGCACACCATTACAAACGTGCTTACAACTCTTCAAACAGCCTTATACATGCTTACTCCGGCTTAAAAGCATGCACTTACTCAGGTTTACACGCGCACACATGTGCGCATGCACACTCAGCAAGAAACTTTGGTGTTATCCACGATATACACCTTCCATTTCTTGGCTTTCCCTAGCCTACCTGTTGACACACCTCTTTCCATGATGTCTAACTGACAGCGGACACACGCCACTCTACTCCAATGAGCTTCACTTCTTTCGAACATACCCCCCTCGTGATGTCTCCTATCTTCTACTCTGTTATTCCCCATATCCTACTCCTACACTCCACTGACTGTGCTCATTTGCTATGTAAACTAGTGATTCACTATCCTAACACTCATTTACATAGGATTGCATACTAATGCTTGGTTACATGTCTTAGACTGAGCTTCCCCCCTTAGCAACCACTACTCGGTGGACATGTTGTCTTCAGCCTGCCATTCCCTTGCATTGTACATTAATAATTTCAATAAAATCCACATTTGTGGGTTATAATTTTTAGTATTCTGTGTTTTAGAGTGCAGCCCATTTGCACGGCGCTGCGCTATGCTTAAACATCGGAAATCGGCATAAAAAAATATTTTTATTTTAATTTTGCATCAGGGAACATTTCCAATGGCCGTATATTTGGCCATTGGCATGCTTCCTGCACTGGATGCAACCTTTATTTGGAGCTGTCATGGCTCCATTTTGCTATTTGCAGAATGGTACTCAGTTGTCAACTGAGTACATTTCTGCAAGTAACACTGCTCTTACTCGGACAGGTTCGGTTTTCCTGAATCACAAATCAACCTCATTTGCATGCCTTTCGCCTGCAGTTGAGGTGATTTGCATGTCCCAGCCCTGTCCGTGTAAGAGCCGTTTTAGGAGCTCTCTTACACGCCTCTACAGGCTGTTCCTGGATCGCTCGTCGGACATGATGGCTGCATGGAGTCTTACTCTACTCTTAGACTCCATGCAAGCCATTGAGAATCCAGCCCTATATATATATATATATATATATATATATATATATATATATCTTGTAACATGTTCATCATAGAAAGTAACTCTCATACACAATGGTTTCCCTGGCTAGGAGTTTGCCTTTTTAAGATGGTTGTCATTTGCAGGTGATAGCCTCTGAACCAGTCTGTGGTTGAGTAATGCTAATTGAAGCATATGTAGCTGATTTGCTGCGTAATCAGGCAATCCCATGCAACTATTGAAGGAGAAATATGACCTCAATGTAGAATCCATCCCCTTTTTCATATGATGGGGTGGAAATGCTGGGTAGAAATACTATGTCAGCACAGAAAGGATGTTTGTAGTAGATACTTATTACATGCATATGTGTGTGCTACAGGCTGCAGCTGATGTTAATGCAACAGGCAATAAGCATAGTGAGAGAGGCTGCAGAATGTAGAGGACAACAACACTTATGAGTAACGGTGTGACCAGTGGCAACTCTGATGTACAGCCAGAGCCTGATTGGGGGATCCCATCCTGCACGATAGTGAGGTATGTGTTTACAGTAAATATGTTGGCCAAAGGTAGCATTAACAGAGTAAAAGGCAACATGTCAGTTGTGTCCTTGAACAATATAGGAGTTAAATGTACCATTATAGCAACCATTTGGACAACTGATAACCATATATTACATTATGGTAGTTATCTGGAATATGTATGCTGGCAATCCTTGTTGCTAGCATGACCTCCATGTGTGTATGCTAGTTGTGCAGCTGTGCTTATCTGTAATGTCGGTAGCAAATGATTGTGTGCTGCAGTAAGATATTACTGGACCTCCTTTGTATTACATAACTTAAAATCCTCTGTGAATACATAGTAATGCATGACCTGACACTATGCAATTTCTAGTGTTGTAGTAGGGATATGTCTACTGTGCTCCTATCTGCAGGTCTTGGACTTTCATCATTGAACAGCAGACATTCCATGTGAAATGCATTGGGTGGATAAGTAGTTGATGATGCATTCATTCCATAATTTACAATGGTCATTTACACATACATGTATTTTAAAAGTTACACACCACTGGATTTGAACACAGGACCATGTGTACCAAAAATTAATGTTTTCAAAGAATTTTAAAGACTGAGCTACTGAGTAACTGTTACTGCAAGTGTATTTTCAACATAAAATTGCACACTTAACAGGCTGTTACATACCTCATTTACATCCATTATTATGTGCATGGCTTTATAGGGATGTACTTCTCCACCAGAGTCCCAGTTAACACCTACTTTGCCATTAATGTTTAAGCAGATGTATCTTTAAATATTGCAGATAGAAGTTCACGTTTACCTGCTGTTAGAGACCTCACTTACATCCATTATTCTGTGCCTGACTTTCTAGTGATGTATTCCTGTACCACACTCCAAGTTGCACTCTCATTTTTTCCATTACTTTTTAATCCAATTTGCATGACATGGCATGATGTACAGTCCTGCTTAAACATGCTTAATGACAGTAATGTGGCAATTGGTATGTTTTGCTTATACCACCTGTGGCAATTAACAGCTGTGTGGCTTGGTGGGCTGATGAATGGGTTCACAGGTGTGATGGTCCTGGGTTTAAAATAGGGTGCAGGTGTACATTTTGAATGGGATTATTATTATTTCACACCCATATGTCAATATAGTGCAATTTAGCTGAGATTAGAGATGCTGTGCTTCACACAGCATCTCACAAAAAATCTTTAGAAAAATGAAAAATGGGGACATAGACCAGTGGTGAAATGGGGTGCAAGCAGGGGGGGGAAATCATAATGAAAGGCAGGTAGGTACGTGCAGGAAGGGTGTAGGAAAGAACCATAGCTATCCATTTCTTGTGCAGCAACAACTGTGTACTTTAACGGATATTTTAGCTGAATTTGTACTGCCACCTCCCAGATAGAGAGTGGTGAGGACAACATAAGTATGTTGTCAAGCCAATTGGACCAAATTAAGTGTGTCCAGTAGGCACTTGTGTGAAACGGAGAGTTATGTATGTGACAATATTTTTTGGGACAGGTGCCTATTGTTTATTTTTTTAAGGTGAGAGTGGAAAGTTGGGAAAGGAACATATGTATGTGTGGGGGAGATAAGTTGGGAAGGTGAGGAAGCTTTTGCAGACAGACAAGTCATACAAGACAGCAGACAAGGTCGGTGTGTGACCCAAGAGGGAGGGTATTATGGAATCCCAGTCCCATGGATGTTAGGCATGGCAACAGTGTGACTCAAGTTCTCACCCATGGGACTGTCAGCACTGCACCTTAATTGCTTCTGTGGAGGCAATGATTGACACCAGTGTGCATGATGAGGCTGCTCCACAGGATGGACGCATGCTCTCCATCTGGTGTAGGCGTGCACTGAGAGCTCAGTGCAGCAGCCCATGCACCATGCCTGGCAGTTCCTCGTGGGTGACATAATCATCCCCTCCACTTCCACTCCCAGAGTGGGGCCTGTAGAGCAGAGTGTGTGATGTGACTTTAAGCATAGGAAGTGATGACTATGCATATATAAATAGCCGGCAAGTGCTATACCCAGTGACATTTTGAGAGTGCAGCCAGAGAGTGAGCATGTATGAATGTAATAGCTAGTTTGTATATAAGTTATCTAAATTAAAGTTAATAAACTTCAATTGTGATGTGTTTGTACATAATAAAGCCGCTTGAACAGAAGCCACAAAGTGTCGTCTATCACATTCTGACTATACGAGTGACATGGTGTCAGAACAGGGATTCCAGACATTGATATCCAGAGCTATGAGGTGCTGAGATAACAGTGAAGGTAAATTAAGAGAAACAATTGCAAAAAAGGGTCAGAAAAGAACCAAAGGTAATGAAAACTTACACGAACAGCATATTTTATAAAAAAGATACAAGGGCACAAACAGCATTATTAAACAAGTGAGAGGCACAAAGGTTTACTGATTAAGCAAAATGTTTAAAATTAAGATATTTTATAAAACAATTGTCAAAAAAGTAAAATGAATGTGTTTAAAGCAAAACAGGCATGTTCAGAGTAAACTGAGCACAAGAAAAGTACAATGGGCATGAAAAGAGATTAAACAAGCAAAACAAATATAATAAGGGTAAAAAGGGCACATTGAGCATAAATAAAGCAAGGCAACTGCATGTTTTTTCGCAAAGTGCTGTGTTTTGGCATAACTACAACTTTGTATTGTATTAATGGCATAACTGGATTTATTTGAAGAATCTCAAAGTATGTAAAAGTGCTTACAGTGTGTGCTTATTGCTGTGCATGTATCCCAAAGAGTTTATTTGTGTGCAAAGTGTGACTATTTCATGAAGTACAGTCAAAGTTCAGCCATTTCAAAAAGTTTCTTGTGCTGGGTGTGTCTGTTCACAAATGCTGCGATTACAGAGTGTTTCTTACACTGTAAAGAATTATCTAGCAGAATACCACCATTTTGGAGAAGTTTCAGTATGCAGTGTACTGTTTATTCGCAAAGTACAATTACTTTGAGATATTTCTTGCTCCAAGCTTCTTCTGCCCAGTTTATTCACACAGTGCAGTTATTTTAAATGTTTCTTACACTGATAAGAGGTGATTTCTTGCAGTACAGCAATTTCACGAGTATTACAGTGCCTGAGAGACTTATTTTGCAAAGTTCAGTTGTTCAGAGGCTTGTTGTGTTATTGGGAAAAGTTATGAATACTCTCATACATTTCTGGCATATGTGTATATGTGTGTGTCCGTGCATATTTCCAAAACCCTTCACTGGTATGTGTTAATATGGTAGACAGATTTTGAAAGCCCGCACCACTTGTATTTGATCAGAATATTGCAGAGAATTGGAGGACTGTTGAGCAGGAGTACGATATTTTTTATACAAGCAGCTTATTCTGACAAAGAAGCACAAACCAGGGCATTCATTTTGTTAAACCTAGCTGGGACAGAGGTCATTGAAAGAGAGTGTTCATTTGTGTATGCGCCAGCAGTATATGAGAGAGAAGGTGAAAATCGTGATGTTGTACAGGCTGAATCAAGGAAAGACCCTTGGTGTTTGAAGTGCAAGTTCAGAGAAATGTGTAACCCCCATACAAATATTACAGTAGAGAGGTATTTGTTTTACACAAGAGATCAACCAGGGGAAACATTTGCAGCTTATATTACTGACCTGAGAAGCAAAGCGAAAATGTGTCAGTTTGGTGACTTAAAGGATGAGGTGATAAAGGACAGGCTTGTATGTGGTATTAATAGTGCTCCTGTGAGAAAGATTTTGCTTCGTGACAGTGATTTAATGCTAAATAAAGCTACTGAGATTTATCAAATTCAAGAAGTTACAGAAAGACACACAAGTATGCTTGTAAGTGATAAAAGCATGGTTTGAGCAGGCTTCACAGAAAATGTAGACAGCATGCAACACATGGCAAACAGAAGCTGGCCTAAGCACATGGCAGCCACAGCTCCTGCTGGTTCACCAGGGAAACCACATAGTTTTCCAGCAAGTTATAAGAAAGGAGCATGCTCGGTTCAGTACAAGCATGAGTCAGCAAAACCCAAATCTAGCTTTATTGTTAATTGTCACAATTGTGGTGGCAATCATTAGGCTAAAAGAGAGAAATGCTTAGCATTTGGTCAGCATGGCACAAGTGTAAAAAATGGAACCATTTTCAAAAGTTTTGCAAATCAAGTATGCCTCACACGGTTATAAAGAAGTGTACTCGAAAAAGCAAGTTGATTATACAGAGAGCTGCAACTCTACTTTCTATGTAGATGGTATATCAGTAATTGGTTAAAAGGATGATGCAGTGAATTTGTTGTCAAAGAACAAAGTACCTTGTACTGTCTAGATCAATGGTAAATCCACCAAGCTCAAAGTGGACACTTATTCAAAGTGCAATGTTATATCAGCAGACACATTTGCTAGGGTGAGAACTAATGAACAACTCAGTTTGGCTAGTAGTGTAAAACTTGCTGCTTATAGAGGTGTAGAAATTAAAACCGAAGGCTCAGTAGTACTTTCACGTTATTTGGCTAGGAACTGTTACAGCTTGTTATTCTATGCAGTCTGAACACCTGTGCAGTCATTATTGGGTCTCAGAGACAGTCTGAGAATGAATCTGCTTTTTTTACAGAGAAGTTCATCATATAAGCGCATATCTTAGTTCAAATTTTTCTGAAGCCATTTTCTCAGAGTATGCTGATGTTTTCGATGAAAAGTTGGGCAGACTTCCAGTTGTGTATTTTATGAAGTTAGACCCAGAGGTCAGTCCAGTAGTCAAACCAGAAAGAAAAGTTCCAATAGCTATACAAGATAAAGTCAAAGTTCAGTTGGATAAAATGGTGCAGCAAGGTGTAATTTGTCCAGTTACAGAACCAACTGAATGAGTGTTGTCCATGGTAGCAGCCCACAAGAAAGGCTCAGATGAAATCTGAATATGTATTGACCCAAGAGATTTGAACAAGGCATTAAAGAAACCACATCATCCAATGCGTACAATTGAATAAGTTGCAGCCCTAATACAGAATGCCACTGTTTTTTCTTTTTTTGGATGCAAAAAGTTCATTTTGGCAAGTAATGCTTGATTGCAAATCCTCATTGCTGACCACTTTTGGTACCCTGTTTGGCAGATATAGATTCCTGAGGATGTCATTTGAAATAAATTCTGCAAGTGATGTCTTCCAGCGTGCAATTGAGCACATTTTTTTAGGTTATCCTTGTGCCATAATAGTAGATGATTTATCGGTTGGAGGCTGTGGTGAAGCAAAGCAAGAAATAAAAGAGTTCTAGACATAGCACGTGAAGTGAACTTAATACTCAACCCTTTAAATTGCAAATTCAGACTACCAGAAGTTACATATGTAGGTCATTTATTTACCAGCACTGGCTTAATATCAGATATGGCTAAGCAAGCAGCCATTCTTGAGATGTCAGCACCTGATAATGTTCAAGCTCTACAGTGTTTCTTTGGCATGGTCAACTATTTAGCAAGTTTATATCAAACTTCAGTGAGTTGACAGCACCTTTAAGAGAGCTAAACTGCAAAAATGTCGCAAGATCTTGTTTGGAACAGCACTAGAAAGCATTTGAAGACCTTATGCAGAAAATTGCTATCCCATCTAAATTAAAATACTATAATGTCAATAAACCAGTCACTCTTTCCTGTGATGCTTCAAACTTTGGTCTTGGTGCAGTTATTCTTCAAGAAGGCAGGCCAGTAGCCTATGCATCTAGAACACTTACCCAAATTGAGATGTAGCATGCTCAAACTGTGAAAGAACTTTTGGCAATAGTATTTGCATGTTCAAAGTTTCATGATTATATCTGTGGTTGAGCTATTCAGATTGAAACTGATTACCAACATCTAGTTACTATTCTAAAGAAACCTATGTATTAATCTCCAGTGAGATTACAAAGAATGATGCTGAAATTACAAAAGTATAACTTCAAAATAGTCTATACAAAAGGCAAACTTTATTGTCTGGCTGATACCTTATCCAGATCCACCAGAAATATGACAGAACAGCTTGATGCAGAGAATTTTAACTTTGACGTAATGGAAGTGTGTAATTTTTCTACCACGAGACTCGATGAGCTGGGAGATCATACAAAGACTGACTCAATTTTGCAAAAGCTCAGCCACTACTTTAATGTTGGATGGCCGTCAAAGCAATCTAGTGTACCACCTGAAGTGCAAACTTATTTTCCTTACAGAGATGAGATGTTGATGGAAGATGGCATTATTTTCAACGGTCCTAAAATTGTTGTTCCTGCTTCCTTACAACATGCATATATCCATATTTTGCATCATGGTCACCCAGGCTCGAATCTACCAAAAGAAGGGTGAGAGAACTAGTATTTTGGCCTTCACTAGTGAAAGACATTGATAAAGTACTTTCTTCTTGTTTGGTATAATAGTACTAACCGCATTTGCAAAGAGAACCACTTCAGCTAAGTCAAGTTCCTGAACTACCTTGGTCAACAGTAGCCACTGATATATTCAAGTGGAACAATCAACATTATTTAGTATTGGTAGACTCTTACTCAAACTGGTTTGAGATTGACTTACTACCTAATCTAACATCCAGTACTGTTATCACTAAGTTGAAATGTCATTTCTTAGTCCATGGTAGTCCACACAAAGTTTTTTCTGACAATGGTAATCAATTTACTAGTCACTTGTTTCAGAAATTCAAGAGAATGGGACTTTGTACATGTTACTAGTAGTCCAGAATATACACAGTCAAATGGACTAGCTTAACATGCAGTGCAGAGTGCAAAGCAATTACTTGAAAGGTCAAATCATGACAATACCAATGTCTTTTTGAATTTACTTAATCTCAGAAATATACCCCATGATGATATACTTGGCTCAGCTGCTTAGAGACTTCTAACCAGGCAAACTAAAACAACACTCCTATTAGTTCCAGTTTATTGAGGCCTACAGCTAAAAACAACAGAACCATCAGAGCCCAATTATTCAAGAAGTGTTGTATCCAGAAGTCCAGTTATGATAAATTGAGCAGATTTCTTCATCCAGTGAAAGAAGGAGTGGCAGTGAGGATACAAACGGCAAAATGTTCCGACCGGATTGGTCAAGTAACAGGTATATGTACCAAGCCAAGATCCTACTTCATAAACTCTGAGGATGAGGAGGACATCTTCTTCCTGTACCAGAATCAATATGGCAGCATTATTCGTGTGATAGACTCTTGATCTCAGAGCAATCTAGACAATGTTCTTGTTCCAGAACATGCCTTACCTTCTGATTCCAACTCTAATGATCTTCCCGATATTCCTAAGGTTGAACATTCAGCAGAGACAATTCCAGTTACTAAGTCTAATTCACAGTTTTATGTCACAAGAGCTGGTCGCACTTCCAGTCCTAGTGTGAAATACACAGCGACTTGGACATAACTGTATATACATACATAGTCCTCTATAAAAGCATGACAAAAAGTTATTTGCATTATTTGCATGTCAACTGATATTCTTAACATTGCATGGTCTATTTCTCAAAGAGGAAGGATGTAGAGCTGAGGGTGTGATATGTCTTTAAGAAGCATAGCTAGTGATGAACATGCATATATAAATAGCAAACATGTGCTATACCCAGTGCCATTTTGAGAGTGCAGCCAGAGAGTGAGCATGTATGAATGTAATAGCTAGTTTGTATATAAGTTACCTTAGTTAAAGTTAGTAAACTTTAATCATTATGTGTTTGTACATAATAAAGCTGCTTGAACAGAACCCACAAAGTCTTGTCTATTATAGCCTGACTAGACGAGCGACAGGGCCCAACCCCAACCTGTGAGGCAGAACTACTCGACAACTTATGTAGTGCTTGTCACACTGTAGTAAATTAAGTATAAACATAAGGTAAAAATAAACATAACCAAACAAATGCTAGTATTAACATAATAGAACATAATAATGATTAATCAAAAGAAATATAAAGGAATGTAATGAGAAACACAACCATAATTAACATAAATAAAAATATATTAACACAAAGCAATATGAAATTATACATAAGGTCAAAATAAGAGGTAGTTACAAATAATGTATTAATATCAAATCATAATAAATATAACTAATAAATTAAAGAAGAGAAGGGGAGGGGTGAGAGAGAAAAAAAGCATTAGTAATTTTGCAGGTAATATTACTGCACAGGCAACTACTACATACTTGTACATATCTAAGATTTAAGTTGTGAGTACAGTGACTTCAAATATTGTATAGATGATGTTGCACATACATAGCTCTCAATCTGTTAGCATGGGACATTATGGGCCAAGCCCTACAAAATGGGGGTACAAAGGCACAACTACAGGGAACATTTTTACATAGTGTGTCCAAACATTAGTAGCAAGGTGCTCTGATAATGGATTTGCCGATAAATTGCATTCCAAATAATGCCACGTATCTGCTAATCAAGGGCTAGACATATGGGGCAGTAGTGATTACATTGTGCAAAAATCATGACAGTTGAGAGGTATGTTTGTATACATTAATTACACTTGACAGATGATCATTTCTCAGTTGGTTACCATGGTATTAGAACCCACAAGCAGTGACAACGGGAATAATGCGCACTTTATTTGAATATAATGAAGTCTCAAAACATCATCTCCTTTAAGACTTTTATTACAACATTTTGTATGAAATCATACATTTACATACATACATAATTGTGTGTGTTATCAGACTGGAAACCAAATGAAGTGACCACATGAATAATGAGCACGTTATCTGAAAACATTAGTTATCAAAGCACCATCTCCCTTTACATTGTAATGCTTAATGTCACATGAAATCTGGCAGTTACACATATGTATGGCTGTGCAGGACGTCTGTTAAACTAACTGTATACCCTGTTCATTTATTATTTACAGCATATATAAGAGAAACTTGTCAGAATGACAGCTTGACACTTAATCTGGGTATTGCATGACATTTATTTCTGAAATTTGCTGCTCCATTATTTATCAGTCAATATGTAAAAATTGACTGGTGTTGGATTAGACTACACATGCAGTGAATACAGGAATAATGAACACTTACAAAGAAAAGATGACTTATCAATGCACAATCTCATTTTAAACTTTATTGATAATGTTTCTTAAAATCTGGCATTTCAACACATGGATAGATGTCCAGAACTTCAGTTAACTTACCCATATACCATGTTCATTGACTGAGTGGTATATACAGCATTATTTCAGACAAAAAGGGCATAACACAGGCTTGAACTTTACTGTAGGTATTGCACTACCTTTTTATCTGACATTTTTTGCTGCATTCTTTATTGAATTACATGTAACATTTGACTGGTGTCAGATTAGAACACACGTAGTGAATACAGAAATGGTGAACACTTTATTTGAAAACATTAGTTATTAAAGCACCATCACGCTTTAAAATGTACTGATTAATGCTGCCTCAACTTTGGCATGTAGACCATGGATAGCTGTGTAGGACTTCTGTTAACTAACCCATATACCCTGGTCATTTAGTGAGTGCAACCTACAGCATGTTTCAGACAATGACCAGACCTGAACAGCGACTCTTAATCTGGTAGATCCCAACATTAACTGATCTTTCTAAGCTATAATACAATTACTGCATGTTTACTTGCTTTAACTTGCTCTACCATTGAAAGTAGGGAGTGATACATTAATAAAGATGTCATGCCTGACTGTTAAGACTACAAATTCTGTGAGTAATTTATTGTATAATTAAATTATGCATTAAGTTATTACTTTGATGTTTTTCTACTTACCACATGATTGCTTCATCCTGGCCAGGTGCCCTGCATGGGACTGGACATTGCGAGCCCACTCTTCTGCAGCTGTGGGAAGAGAAACAAACCATTATGCATGTCAGTTTTGCACAGATTCAGCTTGTATATTTCTAAATTACTGGCAAACATACTTACATATCTGTGGGATTTGCCCAACCCTAGTCTCTTGGACCCAGGTGTCCAAGGTTCCCCTTTCTCCATGCTTCAGGTTGTCATAGTGGTGATGACACTGCTCAACAGTGCAGGGATACCAGTAGCACTGGTAAGTTCCCAGGCCAACTGATCCCAGACCTCAGATATACACTCTGAGCCCTGGTAATCACTGTACAGCAGCTGGGGTTTATAGTTCTTAACCAGGAGTCCAACAAACACTTTGGACTCAAGGACTCCTCACTTATGCGCATGAAAGCGCACTCCTTTTCCAGCATCAGCAGGCATATCCACAGCCAAGTTAGAACTCCAATGAATGATGTAAACTTCCTGCCTACTGGCCCTTAAATAGGCTGTATTCCTGCCCTTACATGTCATGCTGTAATGTTCAAAACAGCGCCACTTCACTTAGCATTGTGCAAATTCGCACAAGCCATGTGTAAGTGGAGCTTAGCAACTCACAAATGGGAATAGACAGTTAACCATGTTTAAGTGCTGCTTAGCATCTCGCAGCTTTTCCAAGTGTAACAATTGTTTTAATTTTTAAACTAAACTGATGTTTCAGTCACCTTACACATTTTTACAGCAATAAATATTAAAAGTATGATTGCTCAGGATGCAAACTCAGGACCTACTACACTGCAGATCATGACTCAACCTATCTACCCCACTGGGATAGTGAAGGGGATTTGCATATATTCACATATTCTCCAAGGTGCCTTGTAAGCATAGTGCAGCTTTGCTGCCTGGGTTTGGCATGTTGATAAGCATGGCAGAACAACAATAATTGAATACATATGGTTTCTATTTATAGATGTCTAGCAGACATCTGCTGTATATGTAAATGCAGCTAAGCATAACTATGCAAAGCTCTGTATCAAAGAAGAACCAACCAGCAGAATGTGAGCAATCCAAAGGACACCAAGTTTATTGAAGTTAAACACTTTCCTCTCTATTACAGAGACTTCCTCAGAACAATATTGCACAAAAACCCAGCCAAATATATACCCACCCCTCAATTAACTATTCAAAATTGCACCAAAAATGTTAAAGCAATATATACACATCAAATTACAGCAGTAAAATATTGCATATAGCAAATAACAAAACTAAATAAATCTTAAAATAAAATATTATAATATGTTAAATGATTAAATAGAATCCATGTTAACTTTACTAACCTAAAATTCGATCAAGTTGTAAAACACTAGCAATGCTTATAGTTTCATTGATACCTGGGTAACAAGAGGCATTTAAAAACAATTGCCATCTCAATTCCATCATATCCAAATGCACATCTGTAATGCACCTCTGTTGATCCAGCACTAACTGCTGTAAAACCAAAAATTTTAAATTGTGTGTTGGATTTTCACTATGTCTATGCAAAGCACCAGTAACCCTACAATGTCTGATGTCACCCAGATGTTCACCTATTCTTAATTTAAATTTTCTACAGGTTTTCCCAATGTAGAAACTAGAACATTTTCCACATTTAGCCATATGCACAACATTTTTACTATTACAATTGTAGTGGCCTCTAATATTGACAGTCTTCCGATTAACCCTAATTTGACCTTCAGTTTCCATTATAAATGGACAAAAAGAGCAGGAATTACATTTAAAATTACCTACTTTTCTATTGATTCTGCCTTCATGTCTAATACTTTCCAAAATGTTCTTTATAAATTTGTCCCTCCTAAAAACATGTCTTGGGTTTTTACCAACTTTCAACCCAACATTAGCATCACATTGAAGAATCTCCCAATTGGCATTTACCACATCAGTAATACTGTTGGCCATGCCATTGTATGTCAAAATGAAGGCTGAGTTGTAAAAAACTTTATCATTACTAGATCTATTAGTACTCACAAATCTGTGGCCCAATATGGGTCTATACAAACCTTGTTTAAGTTTGTAGGTTACCTCATGAGCAAGGTCATCCAAAAGACAGTCAGGATATCCCCTTTGTTTAAACATATGTGTAATAAAATCTAATTCTACCAAAAAATCCACATCAGAACTCACCATTTTGGCAGCCCGTACCAACTGGCCTTTAACTATGGCGCTCTTTTGATGGTGCGGGTGCCAGCTCCCATAATCCAAATAGGAATTTGAGAATGTGGACTTTCGGTGAATTCTGTTGTTAAAATTCATATTATCCCAATCTATCTCAAGTTTTACATCTAAGTAGACAATTTTATTCTTACTATAAACATGGGTAAATTTTAAAAAATCAACTGTTTCATTAATATATACCAGAAACTCATTTAAACTGTCTTCTGTACCTTTCCAAAGAAGAAACAAATCATCCAAGAATCGGGTATAGTGGCAATATTAGACATGTACTGACTATTAATCAAAAATTCCTGCTCCCAATAAGACATAATAAGGTTGGCAAAAATGGGGGCACATGCTGCCCCCATTGCCACTCCTTTCACCGGTTTATAATACTGTCCATCAAACCAAATGTAGTTATTTTTTAAAATTAATTCCATAAGTACACACAGTTTACCGATTTCATCTTGAGAAAAAATATTGGTTTTATTAAATTGTTGTTCTAACCAATAAATACCTAAATCATGGGGAATAACAGTAAACAGATTAACCACATCAACAGTGACCATAATCATATCAGTGGTTAATTCACTGCCTTTTAATCTGTCAATAAATTGCCAGGAATCTTTACTAATATAATCAAAAAAACCCAGGCACTTCTGCATTTCATGATCTAGGTATTTAGCAATAAAATAAGTCTTGGACCTTTTACCCAGGCACTTCTGCATTTCATGATCTAGGTATTTAGCAATAAAATAAGTCTTGGACCTTTTACCATCCATAATGGGCCTGAAAGATGGATTAACCAGTCCCTTATGGATTTTTGGTATAAAAAATGGTAAAAAAGCTAGTACTTTTAACCTTCCATTGAACAAAACTGTCGAACTATTTGAAAGAATGTGTGAAAATGCTATATTTACATTGATAAGTTTGATTATTCTAATTTGACTGGGGAGGAAAAGCAGCTTATGCTTGAATTGATTAAAGATCCCATGGTCAGATTTATGAAACCAGACAAGGGCAATGGAGTGGTAGTTATGGACAACAGACAATATTTAGATGGCATGAATAACATTCTACTTGATGAAGCCTATGAGGAAAGTTCCCTAAATGAGATTAGGGTGGCATATAAAAAGATAGACTTGGCACTTGAAGATATGATTTACCAGGCCCAAATTAATGTAGATGAGTACTACTTTTTGAGGAAAGAATATCCTAGGGTGGCAAATATTTTTGGTATACCAAAAATCCACAAGGGACTGGTTAATCCATCTTTCAGGCCCATTGTGGATGGTAAAAGGACCAAGACTTATTTTATTGCCAAATACCTAGATCATGAAATGCAGAAGTGCTTGGGGTTTTTTTATTATATTAGTAAAGATTCCTGGCAATTTATTGACAGATTAAATGGCATTGAATTAACCACTAATATGATTATGGTCACTGTTGATGTGGTTAATCTGTTTGCTGTTATTCCCCATGATTTAGGTATTTATTGGTTAGAACAACAACTTAATAAAACCAATATTGTTTCTCAAGATGAAATCAACAAACTGAGTGTACTTATGGAATTAGTTTTAAAAATTAACTACATTTGGTTTGAAGGACAGTATTATAAACAGGTGAAAGGAGTGGCAATGGGGGCGGCATGTGCCCCCATTTTTGCCAACCTTATTATGTCTTATTGGGAGCAGGAATTTTAGATTAATAGTCAGTACATGTCTAATATTGCACACTATACCCGATTCTTGGATGATTTGTTTCTTCTTTGGAAAGGTACAGAAGACAGTTTAAATGAGTTTCTGGTATATATTAATTAAACAGTTGATTTTTTAAAATTTACCTATGTTTATAGTAAGAATAAAATTGTCTACTTAGATGTAGAACTTGAGATAGATTGGTGTAATATGAATTTTAACACCAGAATTCACCGAAAGTCCACATTCTCAAATTCCTATTTGGATTATGGGAGCTGGCACCCGCACCATCAAAAGAGGGCCATAGTTAAAGGCCAGTTGGTGCGGGCTGTCAGAATGGTGAGTTCTGATGTGGATTTTTTGGTAAAATTAGATTTTATTACACATATGTTTAAACAAAGGGGATATCCTGACTGTCTTTTGGATGACCTTGCTCATGAGATAACCCACAAACATAAACAAGGTTTTTATAGACCCATATTGGGCCACGGATTTGTGAGTACTAACAGATTTAGTAATGATAAAGTTTTTTACAACTCAGCCTTCATTTAGACATACAATGGCATGGCCAACAGTATTATTGATGTTGTAAATGACAATTGGGAGATTCTTCAATTTGATGCTAATGTTGGGTTGAAAGTTGGTAAAAACCTGAGACATGTTTTTAGGAGGGGAAAATTTATAAAGAACATTTTGGAAAGTATTAGACATGAAGGCAGAATCAATAGAAAAGTAGGCAATTTTAAATCTAATTCCTGCTCTTTTTATCCATTTATAATGGAAACTGAAGGTCAAATTAGGGTTAATCGGAAGACTGTCAATATTAGAGGCCAATACAATTGTAATAGTAAAAATGTTGTGTATATGGCTAAATGTGGAAAATGTTCTAGTTTCTACACTGGGAAAACCTGTAGAAAATTTAAATTAAGAATAGGTGAACATCTGGGTGACATCAGACATTGTAGGGTTACTAGTGCTTTGTATAGACATATTAATGAAAATCCAACACATGATTTTAAATTTTTGGTTTTACAGCAGTTAGCGCTGGATGAACAGGGGTGCTTTACAGATGTGCATTTGGATATGATGGAATTGAGATAGCAGTTGTTTTTAAATGCCTCTTGCTACCCAGGTATCAATGAAACTATAATCATTGCTAGTGTTTTAAAACTTGATTGAACTTTAGGTTAGTAAAGTTAACATGGATTTTATTTAATAATTTAACATATAATATTTTATGGTAAGATTTATTTAGTTTTGTTATTTGCTATATGCAATATTTTTTACTGCTGTAATTTGATGTGTATATATTGCTTTAAAATTTTTGGTGCAATTTTGAATGGTTAATTGAGGGGTGGGTATATATTTGGCTGGGTTTTTGTGCAATATTGTTCTGAGGAAGTCTCTGTAATAGAGAGGAAAGCGCTTAACTTCAATAAACTTGGTGTCCTTTGTATTGCCCACATTCTGCTGGTTGGTTCTTCTGTAGTTTCCTACTATTTTGTGAGTGTAAAGCTCTGCACCATGCAAACAAGCACATATATAATAAAATAGTAATTAAAATTGAATACATCCAGTTTCTCTTTTTAGATGTCTAGCAGATGTGTTCTGTATATGTGAGCAATGCTAAGCGTAGCTGCACAATGCACCACACCATGCAAACAAGCATAAACATAAAAAAAAAAAAAGAAAAAGAAAATTAAAATTGTAATTCATGCAGTACTATCTGTTGTTCACCTTTCAGTACAGATTAATGGACTGAAAGGTATTGTGCTGTACTCACCAACTGTCCAGACATTTTCTGGACAGTCTACGAGTACTGCACAGCCTCTACACTGTTGATTACATGGATTCAAAATCCATGTTACTGTGTTGTCCCTTGGCAGTGTGTCATAATTAATATGTATGGTATGCTGCTGAGGAAGAACCATGGCCATGTATATGTGTACATTCTGTGTAAGCTCTTCATGGAGCCTACACAGATTGTATAGAATCCTGTGGATAGTTCTCCTATTGTTAACTTTTAGGAGTGTTATTAGAAGGTTAGCATTGTTAAATTTGGGTATTTCATATGGAAGCAAGGGAATGGTTAGGGTCATTTTTATAAATGATTGCTACATCATCTGCACGTTTGTTTTGTCTGTCATGCCCAAATATACTGTATCCTGAGGGGCTGATCTCATTTATTTTTTTAACCAGCTTTCAGTAACTATGACTACATCAGGAGTGTATGTGGTAAGGTAGGCATGTATGACATGGATTCTATTACACATGCTTCTTAGGTTCATATTTAGTAAGGTAAGTTTGGGTTCTGATTTTTTTTTCTTGAGATGTATTAACTGACTGGTTTACTTTGGGGATGGAAGTGATGGTTTTGTGAACAGTAGGACCAGGGTTGGGATGAATATCTCCGCTAATTTTTTGAACTGATATTTTATGGAGGAAAGAGTGTTGTCAGTTATATTTTTGTCTTGGTTTTGTATTTGATTGTAATTTGGATACTTAGTTTTAAGAGATTTATAGATAAATCAGATATGGCTTGTTTGTAGAGATAGGATGTTAAGAAGAAAGGCAGGCTGAGTTGATGATAACATTCTTTGTGAGGATCAATTGAATTCCTAAGGACTTGAAGGTGGTGGATTTGATAATTGGTGATAAAGGCTTTTAGATAGAGGAAGAAAAGTGAAATAATCTGAGTTAGGGGTATGTTTAACTTAGGGTTCATCTTTGTTGTAAATTAGGATTATAACATGTTTGTATGGTACTGGGTCAGTTGTAAAGATGTAATATGATAGTTATGGGGTGAGGATTAAGACAGTTTGAGAGTGTCTTGGTTGGTAAACTAGAGTGGGTGTTACTATCGGGAGTCATTGGTTGTTTTTCTTTTGGAGGAAACTGATGGTATTGTTTTCAGGAATAGGTGGGTGGTGCTGTGGAAGTATAAATGTAGAGTAATAGAGAGTGGGTGGGAATGGGGTAAGGTAATGCAACAGAGTGAGCCCAAACATAAGTGGGGGTGATCAAAATGGGTTGAAAACTTGACAAAGAGACAGAGAAAAACTATAAGTGAATGAACTTAAATAGCTATAAATCTGCTGAGACAGATAAGTAAAAGGAACAATGCAGTTTAAAAGGCCTGTGCTAGTAGATGAAAGTCTTGATTTTGTTGTCGTAGGACACCATTTTCATAGGAGAGTTAGTCCAATATCACCTTGTCCTGACTAATAGTGATAACAGTAAAAAATTGCACCAGACTGTTTGAACAGCTGTGTAAAGTAAGGAGGTTTCCATGGAATTTGAAATGCAAAGTACATAAGCTACCCCAGCTCCCACATCAGCAGAAAAATGACAAAAACACGTCAGAATGCAGGAGTGCAGCTCTCGAAAAATACTGGCTCAGAACTGAACGTGATTACACAAGAAGAGAAATAAACTTAAGGAAGGGAGACAGTGGACTGCTAAAAATAATAAAAGGAGCACAGTTAGTGGAGAAAGTATCAATGACACTGCTGTGGTCTAGGAAAATAGAGCTATTATAGTGGACAGAGTATTTATAATTTACATAAAAAGGTAGCCCACAGATTGGTGTTCCAAGTGCAGACTTTACTGTTACATACATATCTATTTGCTTGCAGGGATACTTTTATAGCAAAAACACACTAAAGAGACAGTTGAGTGTACTGAGTCAATGTTGACTGTGCATGAATACTAGCTAAGAACTGAAAGTGGTTTACCACCTCACCTATATTGGGCAAGGAGAAATAAGAAAGGAAGTGGAAGAGCAAGGGTAACTTCCTTGATTAAAGGCATGTGGTTCCACTAAAGAAAGACAGGAGTATATAAATAATTGGAATAGCAAGTCTAGAAGAAGTGAAGAAAATACAGGAGAGAGAAAGAAATAGTTTGAGAAGGAGCAATATAAGGAGATGTCAGTGTATGTTAGGAAGTAAAGATTAAAAGCTGACCAGCAGGATGTCAGTGGAGAAGGGTTTATGGACTATAAGACTATTGCTTACCAACAACGACACTGAAGCACTTGTCTTCAGACTAGTCACTATACAGGCTAAAATATACACAAAAGATTGGATGCCCCTACCATTTACTTAAAGCACAAGGGCAGAGGTGGTACACAATTTGTCCTAAATAAATGTTGGGTGAATTGAGTGGACTTACACTGCCTTTTGGGTGAGCCTGCTGTGTGTATGCTTTAGGGATGTTTCTGTGAACAGCACAACTCCCTTGTACCCTGCTAGATAGAGAGAGAGAAAGAGAGAGAGAGAGAGAGAGAGGGAGGGAAGGAAGGAATAGTGAATGAATATATGCAGAATAGATGTATTCACAGAGAAACATTTGCCCATAACAATCCTTCTTACCCCTCAGAAAATAAGCTGTCCATCCAGAAGTGACATTTTAAATAAAAATTCCTTATTACAGTCAATGAATTATAATTCAATTCTTAGAAAACTTCATTCTCTGCTAATATCCTGCCTGTGTCTCATTAGAAAAATGAGAGCAATTCATCCTTTTGTTTTCCTGTCTTAAGTCGGTCTTTATAGCTAGAATGCCATACATAGTTTTCTTTCTCTGTACAGCCTCAAGAAGCTTCTGTACACTTATTTAATCAGAGCCACCTCCATATAGGCAGGGACTTACTCTACTCTTTAGTCTCTTCATCTTTCAAAAAGACCCACCAGCTAAGTCAATTAAAAACGGAAAGCGAAAGAGCAAGAAACATTTTTTCAATAAAGTATAGTCATTGTATAATAAAGTATAGTCATTGTATAATAAAGTATAGTCATTGTATAATAAAGTATAATCATTGTATAAGTTCCCTCAGCAGTGCCGTGTTCACTTACATGTTGTTTCCTCAGTCCATGCTTCTTTCTAATTCCTCCTTCCTGGCCAGAGCAAGGATCTCTTCACTCACTTAGACAATGGGAAAATGGCTATTCCCTGTATGCTGTCTCAAGTCCATTCCCACTGCTGATTCTTTTTCCTCTGAGAATATCTTCTTTTTCTCCAGTATAACTGCCATCAGTTCTTCTCCAACTTCTTTTCATTTCTTCTGGTTGACCTACAGTTGCCACCCTTCACTACTATCGTTTATCATGAAAATGTCTTTCACTCTTTTCTTCATTGCCTGTCCCACTTCTTGTGATCTACCCCTCAGGATAATAACTTTACCAACTGCGATTAGTTCACAGTGACAAAGGTTCCTGTTCCCCAGGTTAGGACTTAGTTTCCATGAATCTTTCCTCTTGCAGTTACTGTTACTGGCACTTTCAGCTACATATTACATATTTCACCAATTTCCTGAACAACATGGTTGAATTGTCTTTGCCTGTGGAGTTATAGACATCCAGGGCCTCATTATCTCTTCTCCCACCAGATAATGAAATAGAAAGTAGAGCTGCATCTTCCACTGTACCATCATCTTTTGCCCTCCCCTGCTGTCCCATCTTTATTGTCACCAGGTAAATGATACATGTAACAGTATAATTAACAGTTAACACCTACACCAAGCTACTTTTTCCACTTACATAAACTAGATGCAAAATACGTATCCTTGGTTTTATATGGAATAGCAATCTGCCTAAACTTAGGGGAAGGAGACTTTGTATTGTATCTGGAAAATGGGATTTGATGTACCTGTTGTATGCACATATAGCTACAGGAAGACAGCTGTGAGTGGGTTTATTTGAGACTAAGACAGAAGGAAAACAGAATTTGGCTTATTCTGGAGCTGTTGCTGAGGATTCTGAGCACCCCATTTCACAGATCTACCCCATCCTACTCAGTCTAGGAAGTGTGGGGTATTGAATCCTGGTTTGAAAATGTGTATGATCATAGAGCATTAAGAAACAGGAACATCTCAATCCTGTCCTTTCTTTGGAATAATTTTAGACTACAAACAGAGTGCAAGTTTAGTTGCTTGAAGAGATGGTCATCTACAGGGATCCTCTTTGTTAAATATATTTCAGATATGAATGCTGCTCAGTTTTTTCTTTTACTATAATCAAACAAAGTTTACCTGGGTTAGCTTCCAACTAGTGGCAATATTTACAATTGTGTATGAGAGAGTATGCATGTATGGCCAGACAGCTAGAGGATAGCTGGCTTGTCAAGGCTATTCCCTTTTCAAATAGGGTTAGGATGGGTGTAACCATAACATTCTGACAGGGAAAGCGTTACATAACACTGGCAGTGTTATATAATAACCTCACTGAGACTCTCAAGCTGCAATTACAATGAAGGCTGAAAGGCTAGAATGAGATATTACAGACTCAGAAGAAGAATGATTATTGGTGTTTGCAATTATTTATTTATTACTTTGCACTTGTTTATGGGGAAAGTCTGACTGAACAGCATACCTCTCAACTTGGGGACATCAAAAATCTGGACAAAGGTCCATGGAAAGTAGATACAATTGGCTAAAAATCTGGACACTAATCAACATAAAACTTGCATGTATAATAACATAACACCGCCCACTGCAAATGAATTGTGGGTTACCAACATTCAAATAATTGCGAAAATGTTCTCCAATTTAAAATTAACTCTGAAAATATACATTCACATAGAAACACCACTTAAAGTCCCTTTACAGCATTAACAAAAAATCTTAGGGAAAGTAGTAGGCAATAGGTATGTAAAACACTTTGCATTCTTCTTTCTGCCCTACAACACTTCTAACATATACACATTGAAGTCACACTCAGTGCACCCTTATATACATTCATTAAAATAACTTACGTCAGTAACTGTAACATCATATATATAAGAACTGTGGACTATTTTCATCTTAATAGGAAACTAAAGTCTGTCATAATCATTGGTATAACAAGCCACTGTCGTCAATATGTGGGTATCAGGTCATTCTGATCAATGGATGAAATAAATCTGATTTGGAAACCTTCTGCTCTTGTAGTTACATACATACTAATGTGCATTAGTAGGTTTTGTAAACAAATCTGGTAGCTGCTGATGTTGGGCACTGATTCATACCTCAAACTGTCAACAAATTAGTCTCATATTTTAGCTCTATCCAGGTGTCTGTTCTTAATCCAAATTCCCTCTTAAAACTGGTGAGTTTTGGAGAAAAGATGGTGAATCACATTAATATATAATGAAAATAATTAGAGTTATACACTTCTTTTACTTAAGAAATGTATATTAATTTGTAGGATCTTCTTCTGTTAGTCTCAAATTAATATGAAATATATTATATATATATATATATATATATATATATATATATATGCTGGGCTGCACTCCCTCACTGAAGAATATCAGGGAGAGAGGATTAAGAAAGGAATATAAAGAATTAGCCAAGATAACACCCTTGGGCTGTGGTAATATGCCCAACTCCCAAAAAACAGCTACTTCATAAACACATTCCATTTGTGCTACAAATATGAATTTTGTGTAGTGCTTGTTTGTGAAAATCACATAGGGTGTAGCCAGAAGCTTAAGATGTGTACACACTCCCACCATCATACATACTCTGGTGTCACTAAATATGGTGCAATATTTGAAATTTGCACATGAACTGTCCTTAAACTGACAAAAATACTACCACCTCAAAAATGAATTTGTATACCATGTCTGAAAATGAATGGGTAAGCATACATTATGTTGTTTTCCATGCATTAGCAGTTCACTGCATTTTACATGTACCCTTCTCCCAGCAGCATCTGAAGACATAATTACCTCTGATGTGACCTTTATTTCCAAGTTTGTCCCTGTTTTTGCCTTAAAATTTTGCTTTGTCCTCTTGAATTTGATGCATTTTTGAAAAACATCACTACATTACAGAAACCAAATAATTAGAGTTACAGACTTCTTTTACTTGAGAAAGTGTGTGTCAGTTCATGCCTGCCAACTCTATTAAATTTGCATGGCACTGGTACCAAAATGTAAGAAATATCTCTGATTTGGAACTTTTGTCCCCAACGTGGGAAGTACGAGGGTGAGATCTGTGTTCATGATAATGATAATCATGACTCTGCTTACAGCTATACTGTTTTGTAGCTAGCCAGTGTAAAACATATAAGATGGCAAGGGATGTTGCTGGTTTTGCTGAAACACAATTAATAAAATAAATTGTAGCTCTATGTTTTGAAAATGGTTCTTTTTTCTGAATTTTCTGATGAATAGTGGAACGTGGATATTTGATTACAGGAGTAAAATGCATATTTTATAACAGGGATAGAGCCCCCCTCCCCAACATTGAAAGCTGCTTTTTGACAATCTTTGATAGCAGGTTTGTGCAATACAAATTGTACCTGATTTTTCATTTATTTAGTTATTTTCAAGAGATAAGCCTTTTTTAAAGGAGGCAGTGAATTTGTCAGTGTCAGCTGAATGGTACAAGATACAAATTAAAAAAAAGTTGTTAAGAGTCCCACAGGAAGATATATTTTTAAGGCAACATTGGTTAGCTTTCTTTTATTAAAAAAACAATGGTGTTGTTTCAGTATTTTGCTGTTTGAGATAATCTGTAGAGTAACATTTCAGTTGTGTTATTGGATCCCATCTGTGAAAAATTGGGGGGCTTGGTACTTTGCAACTATGGGGTCTTAATTCTTCTATCATGTGTACAGAAGTACATTTGCGCTATATTAAGATACAAATGCAGGCTGGAAAAAAGGAAAAGTGGATGATACTTGCAGCCATTCATGAGGGATGAAATGAAAATTACTGTAGTCTCTAGTTTTTATCAAGGGGACAGCTAGTGAGCTGGAGAGAGGTGATACCTGTTCTTACCTAGCTTTGGCATTACATATTAACTTATAACATCTACTTTACCTTCTTCGAGCAGATATTTTTAGGGTTCCAGGTGTAGTAGCAATGTACACACACACACACACACACACACACACACACATACACACACACACACACACACACACACACACACACACACACACACACACACACATGCACACACATGCCATGAGAAGAAAGACCTGTAAAACAAAGGCACCTGCACCCAATTAGGGTGCTTATTGGGTATTTTAATAGAAGGAGCCTTTTAGCTGTCTAGACATATGTGTGTCCTTCACAGTGTAACCTAAGGTTTGCAGCTAGGTGTAACCTTCAAGATTAAAGCAAATATGAGGGTGTGGCATACATAACAAACTGAAGATGACAACCTCATTGGTTCATTGGTACCATCAGAATCCAGCAATTAGGAAATATTAGATGCTAGCCAGCCCATATGGTTCCTGAAGCACATTTTGTTTCATTATTCTGATTTTCATTTCCTAATAATATCACCAGATTATTTTTCTGAGTCTGTTGGGAGTGCTCCAGATGGTACAGTTTTAAGTTTACCATTGGTTATACCCTACAGCCATACAGGAACACAATAACCTGGTGTGGTTGACACAGTACTGAGCTGTTTGTTTGAGCTCCATATTTGCTCTGTAAGAACATATATTCTTTTTATAGCTCACACTTTCAAAACATTTTGTGTAGTCTCTTACACATTATGTCACAGCTAAGCAATATAGTTATGCTGTTTCAAATCAGCTGAAAATCCTAAGTGCACAGGGTGGGGAAATGAAAGACAGTTGTTAACTTGTTGCAGTACTGCTAAAACAGTCAAGGTCCCTAGGAATACAATCTGATTGTATGTATTGAAGATGGAATGATGTTCTTCTGAGCTGCTCAGCCTCGGGTTCTGATTATGAACTGTTGTACTGTGCACAGAGGGCTTAGATTCACTGCAAGTGAGAAAGGAGCTGAACATTAAAGGGAAGTGTAAATGCAAAACTAGACTGCCCTCATTTCAACTTTCCAGTCATCTACCATTGTTTGTAAAATCCTTTCTACTTCGTTTGCACTGCAACTGATTACTACTACTGCAGTTCAGAGTTGTGGTAGGTAGTTTTCAGAACAAGCAAACCTTCGAAGGACATGCGTTTTTTTTTTCTTTCGGAAGATGCTGCTAAATGGTCAGAAAAAATATCACTGCTAATTGGTGTGGCAGATCGGTAGTGCAGTGCTGGCTTCAAAAATGAATGCCAATACTGCATTTGCAGTCCAACTTAAGTGCTAATGTGCCTAGTGACTTAACAGTAGGAAACTGCTGTTTAAATTAGAAGCAAGCAGTTTTACATATTTTTTTTAACCTTGACAGAGAAGATGTGTGTTGTAATGGGTGCCTGGAGACCTAGCTACAGTTGGGGGCAAAGACTCAAAATCTGTGACACTTTTTAACTATTACTCTTAATTCTCCTAAACCATTAAAGAAACAACAGGTACTGTATACAGATGCATTTTCTGAACAATGCCTGGCACTACTCATTGGCTGTAATTATTAATACTGTATCCGAAAATCCCATCTTTTACAACAGACACTGCAATAACTTAGTGGCGACATCAGTACTGTAATGCACTGTATGTAAATAAAATCAGGATCTAAATGGGCCAATCAGGAATTTGTGGCGCCCTACTATTTTGACCCCTAACCCGAGAAATATCGAAGAATTCAACACAATTGAGAGGTATGCTGAACAGTGACCTTTTTCAATGAAGGCCCGATGAAAAAAGCTCCATTATAAATACATCATGGACGTCATTTGCATTGTTTCATCACTTACAGTCACTTTCATTTATGAGCAGCAATTATATTATTCAGACATCCTTGACATCAGTTATATCATTTACAAACCGTTTTGATTAAAAAAAAAACAGTTAGATGGATTGCGAATATATATAGTTTTTCTTTTTAAATGCTGGGATTTATATGCAGTGCAATATCATGTGTGAAATCATCTGACAAGTACACATAAAAGTCAGGTTTTACATAACAATATTTGTTACTATAAAGACTTCTTCAAAATTTAGGACATACAAAGATAACATATGGAACCCAAAGAAAGAAAGGTGGGGAGAAGGCACAAGGGAGATGAAGGCGAGGAGATGAGATGATAAAGAAGGGTATGGTTGTGGTACACGTACATAAGGTAGTAATTAATTGTGAGTACAATAACAAATTATTTGCTTTGAGATCGTTTAGTTGTTTTAGAGAAAGGCAATTATATGATTTACATTGCTGGTTGGCTGCTAATTTGGCTGCTTTACTGTAGCATCGTTCTAGCTTGGCTGACAGACAGGAGTTGAGCCTGGTTAGGATAGGAAAGGCATATAATAGGGTGGGCAGTAGAAAAGAAATGGCTATGTTTTGTCTAGCAGAGTCAGTAAGGCAGAGTTTTACTCAGCACAGGCAGCCTAGCTTTTGGTGTGTCTTCTTAATGGCTTGCTGAAGGTAGAGTTCAAATTTCAGGTGGTTGTCTATAATCACACCAAGTAGTATGGTGTGGGTTACAAGTTCTATATCTTTATTCCTGGATGATAGCATATTATAGGTAGGTTTTGGGGAGGACAAAGAGTTGGAGGTGAACACTATTAGTTTATTTATTTATTTTTTTTAATTCAGGAGGAGTTGTGAGTTGTTAAGCCAAGCTTCTATGGAGAAGAAGGATTTTTAGGTGATTATTTGGAGCATGAGTAGTGTCCTATCAGCGCATATTGGAGTGAAATCATAGGCATATTGTACAATGGTGGCCTCTTTGGCTGCTGTGTTCAGGTGGTTGATAAATAAGTTAAACAGTAGTGGTCCTAGGATGGAGCCTTGTGGGACTCTGATGGATATACGAAGTAAAGAACAGAAATTGTCTTGCCATTTCCCTACATGTGACCTATTAGTAAGGTGAGCAAGAAACCAGTTACATGAGGAGGGAAACAGCTCATAGGAAGAGAGATTAGTTAGGAGAATTTAATAATTGACTGTGTTGCAGGCCTTGGATAGATCCATAAATAGGGCTGAGGTTAGAAGGTCTAAATTTCTACTGTGATTTATTATATCTATGAACCATAGAAGGGCAGTGGCTGTACAGTGATTGGGTTTGAAACCATACTGCAAGGGAGATAGGAAGTTATGAGAAATGAGAAGTAATATATATGTAGTAAGTTTAGAGTGAATACACCATTCCAATATTTTGGATAAGGGTGAGAGAATGGCGATTGGTCTATACTTTGTGAGCTTGGTCAAGTACCCTGTTTTGTTTTGAAGTATTCAGATGGAAGATGGTCTAAGGCACTGGTTGTTCTGTTATGGGTGCATAGGTATTTTTTAATTGTAGATGTTGGCACCGCATTTGCTGATTTCCAATTTTTTTTTTAATTATTTGTTGATGAATTTGTGGTATTGCTATAATAAAGCTTGTTGCAATGTTTATGCATTATTTGCTGTTGTTCCTTAGCTGTCTATATTGTTGCAGGAATGTTTGAGACTTGGTTTATAGCCATGAATTCAGTGCTTTATATCTAAGTTGCATTTCTTGCTTTGTTTTTTTAATTAACTAAGTGTCTGATTTCTTTTTAACTCTTTTGGTTCTTAATGGTGCTCTCTCTGCCATGATATTTAGAAATATTGTATTAAACATGTCTATTTCTTTATCAAGGTTTAGAGTGTTAAGTGGCGCCAAGTTGATCGGGAGCAGGATGGAAGTAAAAGTTTCTTTATTGAAGTTACTGAGGTTTCTGATTGTGTTATAGTGATGGACCTTGTGGAGCTGGTTGGGGTGTCTGATTATACAGTTTAGCTGGTAGTCACTTAGGTTGTAAGGTAGGGAGGCACTTGGAGCAGTATTGTTTGGGGTGGATGTTAGAATCTAGTCTTAGATGGAATCTTTAGATCTTAATTCTAGTTGGGGTCTTGATCAATTGAGAGAAGCTATAATGCTGAACTGAAGTTGTTTTGTTTTCTAGGGCTATCTTTTGCCAGAGTATATTAATGTCTCATAGCAAGATGGTTTCCAGTCTTATGCTGGCTGAGATCCACAAGATGATCTTCCAGGATGGGAATGTTGTTATTAGGTGGTATGTATAGACCTATGATGGCTAGAAATTTGTGAGTATTCAGTTAGAAGATTGAGCTGAAAGATTCAGCATTGTCAAAAGTGGATAAAATATCATGGTATGTGAAGAAATCTCAAATGTTTATGTAGAAAACAGCAAAGCCACTTGCTTTTTTGTTGGTTTTATCCTGTGAGCATATATTGCAACCTTTTTTGAGTGCTTCTGTATCTTTGTTAATTGTTTTTAACTAGGTTTCTGTAGCTATGAGGAGGGAGTAGTGGGTTACACAGGCATGACCCTCAGTGACTTTGGTATAGAGACTTCTTAGCTTACTGTGCAGCATTTTAAGTCCTAGGTGTTTGAATAGGTAGTCTTTTGCTGCTTCTGGATGTGTGAGCAGCTGGTTTGATGATCTGGGATTTGATAAATGGGTCTGAGATTGGGATATATATCTCCCCTGCCTCGGTAGTATTATCCAGTTAGAAGTGTGGCTATTGAAGAGCCAATTAAATTGGGGCTTGAGTTTATGCATGATTTTGGATAATGGTGGAGTGAGTTGGAGGAGGTATTAAAGAATTGTGTTTTGGTATTCTGGTTTAAGTACTGTGTGGTAGGTGCAGACAACAATGGAAGAGAGAATTGTGAGAGTGTGAGTATAGTGAGAAATGCTAGTAATAGAAGATGAAGTAGTGACATATTTGGGATTTAGATAGGTGTATGGATGGGTGATAGTGGATGGAGGGTGGAGTATGGAGGGGTGCAGTTATAGGTAGTAGAGATTAATGGGAGGTGTAAAGTAGAGTAAGATGGTAAGTAGGACTGACAGGTAGCTATAGGAAATATTAGTATGAATGAAGATGAATTTATATGACAAAACGTCTGTGTAGAATATGCATGGTAAGGAAGGCTAGAAGGAAAAGTGGTATTGATTTAATTGTGTGTGGTCGTAGAGAAATTGAGGAGGGAGGGGAATAAGGTGTACAGAAAGATAAGAGGAAGGCTGAGAGATATAGAGGAAGAGATGAGAGATACATATTAACTGGGTTGTCGTATATAGGAGAAGATTGCAGCAATGAAAGGAAGAGGGAGATTTATTCAGGAGAAAACTATAGGTGCAGTTGAGCAGGGTTATGCTTAGGAGAAGATATAGTGCAAAGCAGTATAATAGGGAGAATGGCAGCTGGAAATTATGTTAAATGCTTGATTGAAGTAGGGAGGTGGAGATTGGAAACAAAAGTATTTCTTTGATAGTAGTAAAGTTGTATTGTTTGGAGAGGTACTCAAAGTGGCACATTTTTCTGTCTCTAAAATGTTGTACAGATGGCAGCATTCCCCTTTGCAGCTTTAAAAGTGAGGCTGGGGAAACAGTAAAAGATGTTGGCATTGTCAAGAAAAGAAGGTTAACTAAGCCAACTAAATTTGGTATTGTCCTTGGATTCAGGATTGGTGGAGGCCTAATATTAATGCAGTAGAACTGGCACCTAGACTGCTATTGCCAGAGTCTGCTGACTGGCATTTTGGCCCTCTGGGATTCCCTCAGTTGCTAGCTTACTAGGGCCAAAATAATTACCATGGTCCTCACAGTGAGAGCTATTTTTTTGCTGCTCTTTTTAAACATTCGAAGCATCTTCCTGGTGATTTGACACATTTTCTGCTTAAACAAAAAATAATCTTAGTTGTTGATCATCCAGACTACTTGACATGGATAAGTAGAAACAATATTGGTGCATTTTTTCTGTATGTTGTGAAGAAAAGGTGAAGCCTTTATTTCTACATTCATGGTTGAGTATTTCTCTTAGTATGTTTTTTTTAGCTTACCTTGTTCTGTCTCAGTTAACCATGTGATACCTCTTGATGCATAGTTCTGAATACTGCCATTCCCCAAGGTTGTGTGCTCAGCACCTTGCTCTTCACCATCTTCACCCATGACTGTACTGCAAAACATAACACAAACCATATTATAAAATTCACTGATGATACCACAGTCGTGGATCTCATTAGTGGTGGGAATGAACATAACTACAGGGATGAGGTGACCACTTTGATTGTTTGGTGTGACAGGAACAATCTGGACCTGCATGTTAATAAGACCAAAGAAATGATTATGGACTTCAGGAGAAAGGCAACAGTTCACCAACCACTCACTATCAAAGGGGAGGTAGTAGAGAAAGTCAAAATAACCAAGTTCCCGGGCCTTCACATCTCAGATGAACTCTCCTGGACTGTTTATGCCAATCATATAGTCAAGAAGGCTCAACAGAGGCTTCACCTCCTGAGAAAGCTCAAAATCGCCAGGCTCCCACTGTCTGCTCTTACCACTTTTTACAGGGAAGCTGTCAACAGCATCCTCACTAGCAACTTCATAACATGGTTCGGCAACTGTTCAGTTAGTGAGAAGAAGAAATTACAGAGGGTGGTGAGGGTGGCTGAGAAACTTTGGGGCACAAACCTCCCTTCCATTCAGTAGCTTTTCTTTACAAGGGCAAGAAAGAGAACATACAAAATACTAGCTGATTCAACCCATCCGGCCCACAACTGGTTCTCACAACTTCCGTCTGAAGGGAAGTACCACAGATTCCGCTGTAGGACTACCAGATTCAGGAAAAGTTTGTATCCTACAGCTGTGAGGCTTATTAACTTGTTCAGCAACCATAATACCTGATACATTGAAGCCTTTTTTTTTTCATTTAATCCTGCTGCTCTGAGCAATTATCACCAGTATTACTATTATGCAATATGATGGCTATAGTGAGTCACGTTTAAGGTTAACAAGTGCAATACTGTAACTGAACAGCTGCTATTCACTAGTCTTTATTTATTCTCTAACTTAAAGGTGAAGAGTTTTGGTGGTGGGTATTTATTTATTATTTATCATTGGATAATGGGTACTGAGTGTGTTTATGTAATGTGAACTACCTCTTGCATGTCATACATGTTATTTTCTTTCTTATGTTATTCTCTGATACCGCTGTATCTTTGTTATTTGCACTGCATTTCTCTCATAAGCTGACACTTGTAATTTAATTTAGGCTGCACTTGTGTCATCCTAAATGACAATATAGTTTCTTTGAAATCTTTTGAAATCTTTGATGGCACTTTTTATAGAACAGAATTGTTAAGGAGTCTTCTCTTGTGTTGCTTATTTTTTAGGTTAATTTTTATATTACCAGTTAATAACCATAGGATACTTTTGTGTATCGTCAAGAATAAACCAGGAAAAAGTGAAGCAAAAACCTTTCCGATCCAAACGACAAGGACTAGTGGTAAAAAAGTATACCAAGCTAATTTTCAAGCCAACAATTCAGCTAATGTGGTGAAAACTAAGCAATTCATTAAATAATAGTCCAATGTGGTCCAAAATTGCAGCAAAAAGTTTTAATAGTCAACAAAACAAAAATAGATAACACGAGCACTTTCGCCTGGTCCTACCAGGCTTTTTCAAGTGAGACAAAAACTGTAGTGAATACTCAGCGTTTTTATAGCTGGAAATGCAGTTAATTAATTAACAATGCTGAATGCAATATTTAATTAACACTTTTGTATTGAAAATACCTATTAAAATTACCTAATGCTTTCATGATAAATGCCTTCAAGTATTGGTCAGTAATACATAAAACTGCAGAAAAACAAAACGCTCCTTGAACTTTAAAATATTTAAAAAAACATTGATTTGCTTAAAAATTATTAAGTAAATCATATAAAACCCACAATTGTGCTGATGAAAATTGTTTCTGTTTTAAATCTAAAAATTGATCCACTAATTTCCATTTGCCTTTGTGTATTGGATCAAGAACAAGAAAGACAACTCAAATGGATATAAAATAACCAAAAATGTTACATGATTCAATAAATACTGCAGTGTATATTCTTAAAACATAAACAACCATAGTTTAAAATGTACTTGTTCAGTAGCTAAAAACAAAGTGTGTTAAAGCTTATTTCTTCTCTTTTTAAGAATGGATGTCAAACTAATGTTGTCATTAAGTCCTGGTTATTTTGTTGCATTTAACTTTAACTGCCAAATTAATTCCCTAGTTTCAAGAAGAGTTTCCCAGTCTCCACCCCTCTGATCTTGCTGAATTTTCTCAATGACAAAGAATTTTAATGACATTTGTGGACATACCAACTGATGCTTGCAAAAAGCATTGGTTTGCTTGTTTTTACCAATCTCATATAAATGTTGTTTGAGTTGTCTTTTTTGTTCTTGATCCAATACACAAAGGCAAATGGAAATTAGTGGATCAATTTTTAGATTTAAAACAGAAAAAAATTTTCATCAGCACAATTGTGGGTTTTATATGATTTACTTAACAATTTTTAAGCAAATCAATGTTTTTTAAAATATTTTAAAGTTCAAGGAGCGTTTTGTTTTTCTGTAGTTTTATGTATTACTGAACAATACTTGAAGGCATTTATCATGAAAGCATTAGGTAATTTTAATAGGTATTTTCAATACAAAAGTGTTAATTAAATATTGCATTCAGCATTGTTAATTAATTAACTGCATTTTCCAGCTATAAAAACGCTGGGTATTCACTACAGTTTTTGTCTCACTTGAAAAAGCCTGGTAGGACTAGGCGAAAGCGCTCGTGTTATCTCTTTTTGTTTTGTTGACTATTAAAACTTTTTGCTGCAATTTTGGACCGCATTGGACTATTATTCAATGAATTGCTTAGTTTTCACCACATTAGCTGAATTGTTGGCTTGAAAATTAGCTTGGTATACTTTTTTACCACTAGTCCTTGGCGTTTGGATCGGAAAGGTTTTTGCTTCACTTTTTCATACTTTTGTGTATGATGATGAAGATCAATGCAAGGTGAAATCAGCTGATGTTTATGACTTGCATTTGTATATGATTTCCTTGTTCTCCTTTGTTGCCTTTTTGCTCTTTTATTCCTAAAACTTTCTATGCAAGCTGTTCAATGACTATTCAATAAAGTGCTTTGTTAAAGAGAATCAGAGGGGCTGTGCAGCCAACTGGCACAGAGTGTCTGGTATAGTCTATGACAGAAGAATGACAAAAAAGCTGAAAAGTAAGGTGTACAAGACAGTGGTGCGACCAGTACTAATGTATGGTACAGAAACCTGGGCAGTAAAGGCAGAACAGCTGAAGAAGCTAGAGGTGATGGAAATGAAGTGCCTGAGAAGAGTGGCAGGATGCACACTATAGGACAGATGAAGAAATGAGGACATAAGAGCAGAAGCCAAGGTAGCTCCAATTGCAGAAATGATCAAAGAGAATAGATCACAGTGGTTTGGACATGTGCAGAAAAGCAGAAGACAATCTGGTGAGGAAGATTTAGAGCAGACAGGAAGAAGGTGAGAGGAAGCGAAGATGTCCAGCAAAGAGGTGGATGGATTGTGTGAAAGAAAATCTGCAACAGTCAGGCATGAGTGTTGAAGAAGGCAAGAGTGTGGCACTGAATTCAGAGAGTTGGCAACACATAACATTATACCCCGACCCCATGTAGAAACATGGGAAAAGGGGGGTCTGATGATGAGGTTAAAGAGTAAAACTACAAGTCATACAGAGATGGTTGTTATATAAATGCAAAGTTCAAACAATATTTTATGTATCAAATTACATACTACATTGCTGTTCAAGTTTTATATCCCATGATTATAATTACCCAACATACCTAAAACAAACCATGAAACATTCATCCTTTAAGCCCCTACTAAAACAACACCTAAACCACATGTGATCATGCACATGCTCCTCACCTGGGTAACTCCATTTTTCTTTGTCAGCTCATAACCCCCTTATCCCTTTATAACAGCTGTCCCCTTCTACACAACAAACCTTTCCACCATTCCTCCTCCTCCTTCTAACTTCCTTCCTATCTTAATCCCCACTTTACATTTCAGATTCATTCTGAATTCCTGACGTTATCCATCTCCTTTAAATACTCTCCACCACTCTCTTAAAACCAACGTCTATATCGTAAGTTCTCTAGTATTCTTACCCGCACTATCATTGACTAATCAGTTACATAATTCCTTCCACCATCTTCTAGCATTAATTGCTATCTACCTACCAACTGTCTGACACTTTTTACCTCAGTTTTATTTATTCCCAACATTTATACTGTAACCCTTCTTACCCATGTCTTATAAATCATAGCTAGTGTCTGCTTGTCATATATATTGCACATGACCTGGCTGCATACTAAATGTTTTGTACCTGGAATTTAACATCATGTATGAGTCACCACAGATGAAATACCAGTTTTATCTTTGTATGCTGTAACTACAAAACAATTTCCTTTTTCCATCTAGATGTCTTATGAACTATCAATGCAATGTAGCTTTACAAAATTGTTTAGCCAGAAGTATTTTAAATTTATCTGCTGGAGATTTTCTTCTTGGATCACTGCTGAAAATAAGCTTTGCCCAAATGGACTTCCCCAGTCACCAATGACAAGAAAAATAATAAAAATAAATGAATCAATAAATGGTTTAATAGTATTCATTGATGCTTCTGGTTCCATGAATTGTTAGGGTTTTCAACACCACTGCGCCTAGCTGGTTAACAAATAAAAGAATAAAAGTATTAAACCTTGATGGTTCAAAGATAATTAACAGAGGGCATTCTTAATTAAATACGTAAATAAAGCCACGATCACATTAAACAGTTATTGTCTATACAATGTTTAAGGGTATAGTCATACTGTTTTCATCCTGGATCTGCCTATTTTATATATTTATATATGTATATAATACATACATATACACACAAGGCCGGATTCATGAAGGCTTGCACGGAGTCTAAGAGTAGAGTAAGACTCCAGCAAGCCAACATGTCCGCCGAGCGATCCAGGAACAGCCGGCAGGGGCATGCAACTGAGCTCTCTAAACTAGTCCTACATGGACAGGGCTGGGATATGCAAATTACCTCAATTGCAGGTGAAAGCCATGCAAATGAAGTAAATTTGCGATCCAGGAAACCCGAACCTGTCCAAGAAGGAGTAGTGTTATCTGCAGAAATGTACTCAGTTGATAACTGAGTACGGTTCTGCAAATAGCAAAACGGAGCCCTGTCAGCAGTAAAAAAAGCATGCATTCACAGGAGGAAGCATGCCAATGGACAAAAATATGGCCATTGCCAATGGGAAGTGATGCAAATTAAAAATAAAAAACTTTTTTTTTTAATCCCGATCTCCGGGGTTTAACCATAGTGCAGCGCAGAGCAAACGCGATGTGCCCTAAAAAGCAGAAAATGAATAATTAAGATCCACAAATGTGGATTTCATAGCTAAAATGAATTTACAATACAAGGGAATGGCAGGCTGAAGACAACATGGCCACCGAGTAGAGGTTGCTAAGGGGGGAAGCTCAGTCTAAGAGATGTAACTAAACATTAGTAGGCAATCCTATGCAAATGAGAGTTATGATAGTGAATCGCAAGTTCACATAGCAAATGAGCACAGTCAGTGGAGTGTAGGAGTAGGATAAGGGGAGTAACAGAGTAGAAGATAGGTGACATCACGAGGGGGGTATGTATGAAAGGAGTGCAGCTCATTGGAGCAGAGTGACATGTGTCAGCTTACATTTATATAATAGTGAAAGAGGTGTGTCAACAGGTAGGCCAGGTAAAGTCAAGAAATCGAAGGTGTATGCTGTGGATAACACCAAAGTTTCTTGCTGAGCATGCATGCGTGCGTGTGCGCGCCAGTAAACCCGAGTAAGATAGTGTGCACGCGTGCAAGCGTGTGTGCGCACGTGTAGGCTTCAGTAAGCATATGTAAGTCTGTGTAAACTGTTGTAAGTGCGTTTGTGCTGGTGTGCACGTGTTTTAACAGGAATAAGCAAGTTTTAGTCTGTGTAAGCATGTGTGCGTGTGTGTGAGGTGGTGTGCACATGTTTGCGCTTGTTTGCGTGGCGCTGCCCCCTGAGGAAACAGAAAGGGAAAAGGAAGCACAACAAATAGTAGGAAGTTTAACCAGGGAGTACTAGCAGAGATAGCAGGTGAAAACAATAGGAATCAGCCAATTACACAGGCATTACACTAGCCCAGCCCAGTCCAGCACTCAAAACCCAGCCAAAAACATTCCAGTATGTATTTCTCAGACACACTGTAACACTGCAGTAAGCTAATAGAAGTGAAAACTGAAAAAGTTTCACTGAGACAAAGAAATGTTAGGGGCTGCCATTGCTGTCATAAGGTGACATATGCAACATGCTGAGGGTGGTGACAATGCAAATGTTGCTGAGCAACCCACAGTGAGGAGATGGAAAAGAGTGTACAGGCCTAGGGTAACCTACCAGGGGCTACTACATGAGCTGGAGATAGTGGAGCTCTATAGAGTGGACAGAGACCTCATGCAGCAAATTGTTGAGCTGTGTAGGCCATGCCTCACACACAGAAATAACAGAGGGGAAGCCATCCCAGTGGAAACCAAGGTATGTGTTAGCCTAAGAATATTAACAACAGGTACCTTCCAGAGACCAACTGGGGATATGATGGGGATTTCACAGGCATCAGCATCTAGGGTGCTGCACCAGTTCCTGAGTGCCATGGCAGCACATGTCAGTGATCATGTATATTTCCCCAATTTCCGTGAGGTATTGGCCAGCAATATGTGTCTCTTCCAGCAAATAGTGGAATACCCTGAGGTAGTGGGTGCAATAGACTGCACGCACATTCACATCAAAGCACCAGCCGGTGAGCGGGGTAGGGTCTACTGTAACCACAAGGGTTACCCCTACATCAACTGCCAGGTCATGTGTGATGCCCAGGGCATAATAATGAATGTGTGTGCTGGCTGCCCTGGAAGCTACCATGATTCCCATATCTGGCATCTGACACAGCTGTACCAGACATTTGCCAATGGGGACATCCCTCATGGTCACCTAGTGGGGGATGCTGGATATGCACTTGAGCCATGGCTGATGACACCCATCAGAAATGCACACACGGCTGAACAGGAACGCCATAATGAGGCACATGCACAAACACGAAATGTAATCGAGCATGTGTTTGGGCTGCTCAAGTCATGGTTCCGGTGCCTGGACACATCTGGTGGAGCCTTGCAGTACTCACCAACTACATGTACCCAAATAGTCATGGTATGTGCTATGCTACACAATATGATCCTGTGAAACCAGCTGCAGCAGGAGCAGCATAGGGCCAGGCACAACAGCCCCCCACCATTGCCAAGGCCATCACAGGCAGAGCGTGACTCGGAGGAGGAACAACCTGAGCCTGCCCCAGTAGGCAGAAGGAGGCATGCCCAGTATGCTTTGGCCTTGGCAAAAAGGCAACGCATAGCATATACACTGGCTCAGTAGGAACCCTGGAAATGATACCTCTCTCCGACTCGCACATATAGTAAAAGCGATGCCTAACTTGACACTACCTGTTAACAAACATGCATAGGGAGTGTAAAATGTGCAACCGACATAGGCAGCCCTGCAGCAACACCAGACCTCTCAACCAACTGGGGACAAATTTCAACAAAATCAGGGACAAGTCAGGGAAACATCAGGGACAATCAGGGACACTTTTAAAATATTAGTGCTATTAACCTGAAACATTGACAGAATCAGAGCATATGAATTAATACACATTTTCTAAAGTTAAAGACGTTTATAACTCTTAATTATTGTCATAATTCATTAAGTGTAATTTACCACCTTTCCTCCAAAAGTCACTAGTTTTAGGAGGGATTAAGAGGGACAGAGTTAAAATTTGAGTCAAAATCAGGGACATCCCTGAAAATCAGGGACAGTTGAGAAGTATGAGCACCACCTGAGGCATGATTGCTATGTGTTAAGCAATATAAAGCACTGCTAAACAGCTCTCACCACTATTTAGTATATGTGAACAAAATTGCACACACTAAGTAGCACAACTACAGGCAATGTTCAGCAATATTGTGCACTGTCCAGCAATGTTGGGCAACATTGAGCAATGTTGTGCAAGTCTGGTCAAATGTGGGTATAGTTAATCAAAAGCAGGTTAACATGTTCATATTTGCTTCACTTTTCTTGAAGCAGTCTGTTCTGCCATGTATGAAAATATGAAGCAGTGACAGTCCTCAAACCCCAGATACAGTGCACTATAGTCAGAAAACAGAACCACTAAACCATGACAGTATGTCAATGGTCAGCTTGCATGAAAAAATGTTGATAAGTCAATGCTAACTATCTAATGGAAACCCTGCATGCATAGCATAATCCCTGTTGAGTCAAGACACAAAGGTGAGGCCTGCAGTAATAATAGAACCTGATATTCAACACACATATAGTATAAATGTTAATATTGGTAATGTTCACACACATCAACAAACGTAGTGGACCTCAGACAGCAACATACTGCATGGTCACACTGGGCATGCTCACACACTTAACTATGAGACAAATGTCAGCCAACAAAACACTGAAAGTCTGAACTGGGCATGCTCACACACTTAGGTAAAGTTTGAGTATGGCAGTGGGCCACACATATCCCACAGTTGCAAGTGTCAACCCAGGAACCTCGCACTATTCACCAATCCACCATGTGCACACAGTGATATGACAACAGACACAATATAAAATAGTGAAATACTGTCACAATCAAATATGTTATGCAGAAACCTAGGTTGTTCATAGGAAGTGGTAAAGCAAAGAAGAAACAAAACCTGCAATCAGTACCATCACTGAACAATGTGCATCTTGAACATTAGCATAGGTTCAGAGGTTGACACTAGGCTATCTGCCCTAGGGTATGTAGAAACCTAGGCACAGTGTAGTTGTAGTCTGCAATCATGCTAGATCAGTAGACTGTGCCTGTCAATAGTAGGTCACACAAGATATCTCACATATGCTTATTTCATTCTGCCTCTGTCTAGCAAGGACCCATAACATATCCCAGGGCTAAACATACGATCACCCGTCCACCTGTGAAGATGTCAGCTGTAGGTGTTCAGCATGGGTCTGTGCATACGTGGTACTGTGATCACATTCCTGAGTGAGTGGAGCCTCTGTGATGGTAATATGCCCCCTCCAGCATGTCCTATTAACATCATTGCTCATGTACCTGTCCCTGGAGCATGTAGCTGTAAGGGACTTTGATATCCTCACGAGGAGCCTGTCCATCAATGCTGTGATGGACATGGCATCAAAGAAAAGGCACAGACTGCATCCAAGTAGGCAGTAAGCAACTGAGGAGAGCTGGGGTCACCATAGCCAAATTGTGCATACCATCTGTGTGAGTCCGTAGATCCACTTGGTATGTAAATCTGTGTACATTCCAGTTGCTGTAGGTATTGGGTAAGGTACATCTGAAATGGGCCATTGTATCCAAGCATGTACCAGATAACTACAGAGTCACAATGACCCCAACTGATCTGGATGTAAAACTGTATGGGATAAGGTTGCCTAAATAGAAGGTGTGTCCAACAACATTGGCAACATGAATGTCATAGGCAAGAGTAGTAAGTATTCATGTCCACAAATCACAAACCACACACACTGTATGTGATGTATCATCACCTATGTTGTAATGTGTGTGCACGATGTTACTACTAAAGGTGATGACTATGCATCTAAAGTAAGGTAGCTGTAGGCCATGGCTCTGGCACCAGTCAGCCATCTCTGTGAGACCCTTTCTGAAGATGCCTGTGCCAGCTGTGGAGTCGAATATGGCACACATTTTGCAGCCATCTGCAAACATGGTCATCCATATTCCCCCTGTGTTAGCCAATATGTATCAGAAATATATACAGAACAAGAGAGGTCCCAGGACTGAGCCCTGTGGGATGCCACGTGTAACTGGTGTATAGTCAGACATGGCACCTGCAATACTGACCATGTGTGTGCTATCCATGATCCAGTTAGCAATCCAGATTGTGACATATGTGTAGATATTGAATCCGGTGATCTAATGTGTAAAGGTCAAGTGAGGTATTGTGTAGAAGTGGTGTGCAAGCTCCAGGTAGGCTGTGTGGACAACCCTGTGTATGTCTATGGACCTGTTAACTGGTTAAAGACATCAAACATCTGAAAGAGGCAAGATATGCCCACAACAATACCAAATTGTGTAGGATCCAGTGTCTGTAGGTTCACAATGTGTATGTATATGTGTTCCATGATGATACACTCCATAGCATAGCAGACCAGGATAGTTAGGCATATATTGTGATAATGTCCAGGGTCCCTTGTGGCACCAGCACTGTGTAGTGGGTACACCATAGCTGTACACCATTCCATGTGTACACATCCTGTAGTAACTGTGATATTGAACAGTGACATAATGTGAGTGTGAAGTTTGTCATGAATCTCGTGTATGCCACAGTCTGGGACACTATCTGGTCCCACTGATGCTGTGTTGTCTGCTATGGAGAGGGCAGCACACACATATTCAACTGTGATGTCAGGGAGGCTACACCCTGTTGTGATGGACATGTGCACTCAGGGGGGATGGTGGGGAAACATTCCCACTGAACCTGTTGTCCAGGATGTTCGCAATGTCAGTGGGTTCACTGTATCATTTGTAATTATGCAGTAACTCACAGCATATCTGGGAGTTCCCACACAGGTCCCTGACATAACTAAATAAGGCCTTGTGATTGTCCACAGTGTATGTTGCAAGTGTCAGTTAGAAGTGGGCATTAGATAAATCAACAACTGATCATAGCTATACCATAGTACTGATCAGAGATGCTTTCCAGATTGTGATTGTGCTCCATAATGTAGTAGCCTCCTCCTGTCCATGTACAGCTCAGTAATGGCTGTGGTCCAGTAGACATGTCCCCTGCCTTTGGAGGAGTGAGTCTTGTAGTTACCTGGGATAGCATGATCCATGAATTCCAGTAGTTGTCCATAGAATGTGCTTGTAAAGTATGTAGTTGTCTGAGCCGTAATTAACACTGTCCCAGGGTCATTGAGGGATACCACCTCAGTTTGTACAAGTATGATGTTTGCTCATGAGAAGTATGTCACTGAGATCACATAGGATGTGTGTGTGTATGGGATATGTATGTCTAGTGAGATGAATGTATGTTCTGACCTTAACAATTACAGGTATACCTCTGTTGTGGAACATAGAGTCCCCATGTGTGTGATGATCAGGTACCACATGTATAACCCCCTGTGGGTGTGGTGACCAGGTCTGCCCTAGCATTTGAGTGTAACAATCTTAGCAACTGTTGTTCGAGAGTGTCACTGCTTGAGTAGTATACCCAGTTAGTGTTTGTGTATTTGAAGTCACACAATATAATGGTGTTTGATGAGACCTTCACATTCCCCAGTGTTCCCAGGAATAACAACTGTTGTGCCCATGTTTGGGAGTGTGGTCTGTTACAGACTACAAACTGAAATCCAGTTTTGACCACTCTCAATTGCACATGTACATTCCCCAATGCTCTTGTGTACTGCTACCAACCTGGAGGTGTGTGTATGAATGATGTATATGGCATCGCCCCTATTGTTGTTGTCCAGATCGACTCCTGTGTCTGAAAACCATGGTATGACATAAAACATGTTAGTGCTGCTATGCTTTTGTGAGCCTGAACCAGGTGTTTGTTACTGCACATATATCGACAGATTCCATACTGATGTGAGTCCTGAGTGCATGCATTCTGAGGGTTAGACATCAGTTGTTGAGCACCACCACTCTCCGTTTCCTATACCCTGTAATGTCTATGGCTGTAGTTATGTCATCTGACCCTCGCTTCAAACAGCCACTATGTATGTGTCAAGAGCCTAAGGCAGTCTGTGAAAGCCTAGGGGTGACAGCTGCATGGCATCCATAGCGAATGTACATGGCATGTTGAGCATGTAATCCCAGGCTGACTGACACTGGATCGCCTGTGAATGACAACAATATGTTAGGCAACTGTTAAAACTGATCATGTCATCTGTATACTGTGACATAGTACTTGGTGAGGGTAAGATGCTACACAAGGTCAGGGTCATACTGTCCTGGCCTACATGATCAGAGAGCCCCTCTATGTCTCTTGTCATGTAGTCCAGGGAGGAATGTCTGAGGGTCTACACACCGGAATGCTCAATGATGGAGCCATAGTTGTACTTGCAGTGGACTGACAACAGTGCATGTGTTATGTGGCATATCCTGCCACCCGACACATAGCACAAAGTGACCTTCACCTTGTTCAGCCTGGTGAGTGGGATGTCAGTGTGACCAACAATTATACTCACCTAATACAGTTGTATGAGATGTGGTGTGTAGGCCTAAGGCAGTGACTGTTTGGCACAATGACTTTGTGAACTATGTGATGATATGTGTGTATGGTTGTGTGTTAGCAGTTGTTTGTGCGTCTGCTTTGGATGTCTCAGCTTCTTAGGCAGAGTACATTTAGATGCTCCAAGTATGTCATTGTGTGTCAATGTATACAGTTTGCTGTTGTCATAGGTGCATGTGTGACTGTATTTGTGGTGTGTGTGGTTATCTTCACCACCCGATAGACTGTGCCAGTCATGGCTTGGGAGAGCTCAGCCTCCTGTCTGTCTATATAGTTGCACCTCTCACAGATATCTGAGTTTGTTGGTAGGAGGAGAGTGTTACCTGTGTACACAAGGCAGTTGTAACAATGCGTCAGAATTCCAATATGCACCAGCTGGACTGGGGAGTACACACAAGACCAACCTTTGGACATGCCAAGATATGATGATGACATACACTGTCAACTGATCACAAAGGATCAGTAGTGTGTCAAGTGTGTAAAAGAGTATAACAGGGTTATAGTGTTCAGGTTTGTTGTTGCTGTGGAAAGATAATCTGCAAAGGAGTACAGACAGAAACATTACACCTCTTTTAGCTAGGTGAGACATATCGATGTACAGTCATATATGTCCTGAGTCAGGGTCAACTGTACCTGACTGACAATGTCAACATCCTGTCAGACAGGCCCATACATACATACCCACCTCCCAGTGACAAAAGGCCCTAACATCATACCAGGAGATATCACATGTAGAGTGTGTAAACTGGTCCCCACAATGCCAAATGAATCCCATCACGTGGATAACAATGTTTCCCCATATGTGTCATAAGTGAACGACAGGACAAATACACTGCACCTGAACAGTCTGTTGAGCCTCACACTCTCTACAGGATCTTAAACCGTTGAATGTGTTACAGCAACATGTGGCACACCCCACAAGTGTTGGTGCACAACACACCATGGGAACTATATTCCTATAAGCCTACGAAGTCCAAAATGCTAGTCCATGGAGTCCATCATGATTGCAGTCAGGAACAGAGATATTGTAAACCGACAAACACACAACACAAACGTCTGTGGTATGATAATGAGCAAATCATGTTCCACAAACCTGCTAGATATCTTGCAAGCCAGCCACCCAGGACAAACATCACTGACAGGAGCAGCACAGGTCCCACATAGTCCTTGAATAGCCCTTTACCAACATCACAGACACATGTGGTATCCACAAAACCTACAATCCGTGCATGAATATGTATTGTCATATGAAGGAATGGTAATATGTCCACAGATAGATCACACCAGGTATGAATTGTGTATTCCTGTTCAAGATGTTCACAGCTGCTGACCCACAAGGTTCATTTGTGGGATTGCATAACACTACGTGCACACACATAAATATGTCCAGTCTGATGTCAGCAACCTACAAACATAGCATGTGAATAGAGACCACACAGTAAAGCATGCAGCGGGTTGTGTTAACGCGTATCTCATTAGTATCATAACATAGGTAGGTAGGGGTTTGAATCTTGCAATAGCTGAGTGTGTGTCTGAGACTGGCTTTGAAAGGAGTGGCCTTTTTGGAGACTGTGGAAACACATTAGGAGTGGTGAATACCTCTTTGCCAAGTGTGATGATGTCAGCATCCTACAAATAGAGCTCTTGAAATAAATGCACACAGTAAAGCAAATAGCGCATTGTGTTAATGGTTATCTCACTAGTGTCATAACATAATGAGGTAGGGGTTTAAGTCCTGCAAACGCCAAGTGTGTGCGTGTGTGTGTGTGATTTCCTTTGAGAAGAGTGGCCTTTTTGCAGACTGTGGAAACACATTTTAAAAGAGGTACATCCCTCTTTGGAAAGTCTGATGATGTCAGCATCCTACAAATATTCAAGGAGAACAAAAGCCATCCAGTAATGTATATAGCGTGCCGTGTTGATGTGCATTTCTCCAATAATAATAGTTAGGTAGGGGTTTGAATCCTGTAAATACTGAGTGTGAGTGTGTGTGTAAGACTGCCTTTGAGAGGAGTGGGCTTTTTGGAGACTGTGGAAATACATTAGGAGTGGTGAATCCCTCTTTGCCAAGTGTGATGATGTCAGCATCCTGCAAATAGAGCTTTGGAAAAGAATGCTCCCAGTAAAGCAATTAGCGCGTCATGTTAATGTGTATCTCACTAGTGTCATAACATAGTCAGGTAGGGGTTTGAGTCCTGCAAACGCCGTGTGTGTATGTGTGTGATTTCCTTTTAGAGGAGTGGCCTTTTTGAAGACTGGGGGAACACATTTTAAAAGAGGTACATCCCTCTTTGGAAAGTCTGATGATGTCAGCATCCTACAAATATTCAAGGAGAACAGAAACCACCTAGTAATGCATATAGCGTGCCGTGTTAATGCGTATCTTTCCAGTAGTATAACATAGTTAAGTAGGGGGTTGAATTCTGCAAATGCTGAGTGTAAATGTGTTTGAGACTGCCTTTGAGAGGAGTGGCCTTTTTGGAGACTGTGGCAATACATTAGGAGTGGTGAATTCCTCTTTGCCAAGTGTGATGATGTCAGCATCCTGCAAATAGAGCTTTGGAAAAGAATGCAACCAGTAAAGCAATTAGCGCGTCATGTTAATGTGTATCTTACTAGAGTCATAACATAGTCAAGTAGGGGTTTGAATCCTGCAAACGCTGTGTGTGTGTGCCACAGGTGGTCCATACACTGTGGGTTTTGCTTTTACTATGGTATGACATATGTTTCAAACAGTATGTGCATTGCACACATCGGGTATCTGCATGTCAAATAGATTTGTGTACATGTGACCTCAATCGGTACATAGGTGTGAAGCCTGCATACTACATGAATACATTTGTAACCTTCGACAGATTGTGCCACTGCTTCTCAGATCATAGGCCACATATGTATGTCTGCGTCAAGACCGGCCAATGTAGTGACCCATGGCCAAGGACATCCCTGCCACACACATCCATGACACATACTGCAGAGTACTGTGAGTGAGGGTAATTGCTGAGGTATATGTCAGACATGTTCATGCACAACAATGACTGGCAATAATGGACAGTCATGATAGGTGTGCACCAGCCCTGTGGATATGCATGCAGGCCCCTAATGTGTTATGTGAAACACTGAGGGACACCACAATACCTGTGGATATGTGGATACCAATGGACAGATTACATAACATGTGTCTGTCTGTACACATTGGTACCCAACATACGTATTCAGGGCTACCACCTATGTGGTACTGTCTGGATAGTATGTATAGTAAATGTGGATGACCATGCCATAGATGGCATACTGCTATACAGCATGTATTGGACAACAGGTATCTGTCTGTATGATACCCTTGTGTAGGATATGCATCCCATCCGGGGAATGCAGTGTAGGTCAATGCATGCATTACCAGATGTGGATGGACATATCCCTAGTATGTTTTCATTTACCAAAGAGGGCTTTATGCCACACAGGTGTGGTCCCAGGAATGTGTGGCAGTCAATACCACTGGTTGCTGTCATAGTATAGTACTGGAAGGATCCAATTGTTACTGAGTTCCCTACAACCGTGAGTCATTTGTCAGGATATCATCCAATGATTGGTTATAGTCATGCTGTTGAGGTGGTGTATACTGCCAGACTGCAGATCATTGACAGGTATCAATCGTATCACCCACAGCATAGTGCCAACCCATGTCATACACACATGTGTACCCATGTTACTAAATATCTATAGTAGAATGCATACTGGCCATCGAAAGATGCCATGAGATGTTAACATTGTGTAGAACAGGGTATGTCGCATATCCCACGTGTCCACTATGCACGTACATGCAGGCAGTGTGCACACACCATGTGCACAGATGTGCACCTGCTAATTTGTAATGCACACATCACACACGTACTTTCCACTCAATAACACATGCTATCAACACTGTACACTTCATCCAAGTGGCACATGGGTGGACAATACATACTCAGACCTAACACTGGTGTAAACAATGCTACAGTGACTATCAGAGCTGTGATGCATAATGCCTGCTCATGTATACCTACAAGGATATCAGTACACCTTCCTGTTGGCAACTTGCTACTATTGCTGCACTGCTATTATGTCACCCTGTGCATCAGAACCATGTTAGCCTATTCCTGCATCAATGTGACAGATGACAGGTGGTGGCACAGGTGTCATCATATGCACAGGGCATGTTGTAGGTTTGCCAGACCCCGACATTGACCCATCCAGTCGGCATGTCTGTGTGTGTGTGTGTGTGTGTGTATGTGTGAGGAACAACAGTACTGCATGGGCCAATGTTGATGTAATGTGTGCGTGTATGTGTGAGCACTAGTTGTATGGTAAATGTGTGTGTGTCTGCATGCACACAACTCCACCATGTGGCTTCCATATACGGGCGGTTGTGGGACAGCCACAGACTGTACCTGATCACTGTCTCTGGCCATGGACACCGTACATGTGCCTAGCAGGGGTGCTACGGGCAGTATCGGGTACCAACCCTGACTGGGTGCTATCATCAGAGGAAGAGGTATGATGACTGGACCTATGTCCTGCTGGGACTGGCCAGCGCCACATGCATGTGGTCTAGTAGGATGGTCAATGGACAGGCTGCCACTACGGGATCGGCTGTGATCTGTGGTCCATCCGCGATGAATGCCAGCTGATGCTGTTGCTGGCATGCATCCGCATCAGCCTCTCATCCTTCCTGCATGGTTCTGGCTAACACATTGTGGAGGACATCTAATGTCTCCCTCCAATGGCTATCAATGACCTTGGTGTAATTCTGGATGGCACCGACAAGGTAACGGATGCTGTCATTGATAGCAGTGTAATGGGCCCTCTGTGCCCTTAGTCCCTGTCAGGTGTACCGTTCCATATGTGCCTGTGCCTGCATTACAGCCCGGAACATACTGGAGGTTGTAATACCTCTGGGGGCATGTCTGCCAGGGGCAGTATGACCAGTGGTGCTCCCCCGAGAACCCCTGGAGATCTGCCTATGTGGTACCATTCCGGTAATCTGGCAATGGCAGCTGTGAGGGGATGCATGTGCCATAGGTACCACACTTTCCTGGTCAATGTCAACTGTATGCTGTCCCTCAGCTACGTCCATTGGTGACGGGGTTGTATTGGCAGTATGAGTGTGCACATAGATGGGGTTGACCGCTGTGTACTGTCAATTGGTGGACTAACGGCAGACTCTGTCAGACCTTCCTGTGCAGCAATACATGTCTCATCATCTCCACTATTTGTGGCAGTGACATCAGGATCCCTGCTACACTCAGCCACGCCTAACACAGCACCTGTGGAAGGAAGACAGGAAATGCACTTTACAGTCTGTACAAGATGTTAGCACACATGCACACATGCACACATGCACACATGAACACATGCACAAATGCATGCATGCATACATGCACACATGCACACATGCACACATGAACACATGAACACATGCACACATGCATACATGCACACATGCACACATGAACACATGCACACATGCACGGAAATACACTGCTCACCACAGCACATACACACACACACACACCAGCAATCCAACACATACACAATAGTGGGTGATGGTGGGTGACAGTATCTCAAGGCAAACAGTCACCACACACGTGTCAGCAGGCAGACCATGTGTTGCTCAACGCCATGCAATGCAAGTGTAGACAGCCCTTTATAATGACATTATACATGGCTTTGATGCATGTGTGTAGTTGTGCAGTGATTGGGTACACCCTGGAACACAATGCGTACATGGATACTGCATTGCTGTGCAAATATTATCTGCTCTGCAATGTCATGTGCACCATCACTCAATGGTATACATACCCTGGCTGCATGTGTCATGAGTGTGACACATAGATTGACATGTGTGATGACAGTGTCTGTGTCCATATCACATAATAGTGGGCACAGGTGTAGCAAATGCATGAAATTTACAGACATGAGATGAGTGGTGCATGTAGACATGAAGGAATCCCAATGCACAACATGGACATTGCACAGTGGTTATGGTGCATGTGGGACATATTGCAGATATGTTGTTGCCAGCCATGATATGGCATGCTACATGACTGCAACATTAAACACCACACAAACCCAATGTGTGTCATGTGACCTATACACCCAATAGCATTCCAGGACATATATGTGACACTTTGTACAGATGGTGGCTGTTGTGCAAAATGTGTATACTAGCATATGTAAGCACACACACAACATGCTATGCATGCTGTGTATAGGTGCATATGTTTGCACACAGAGAACAATGAGGTGCATGTGTAGTACTGTGGTCACTGTAACTGGATGGGGTGTAGTACCATGTGCCATCATCATCATGCATCTTGTGGTCACTCACAGCTACTACTGTGTGACAGACCACTGCCTAGCATGCTGTACCTGAACTGCAGTGCCGTGGATACGTTCACTATTACACAGCCACTTTGTACATGGGTGTATGAGGTGCCGAGTAGAGAGCATTGCCTAACATGACTGTGTTATGTGTTGAAGACTGTTGCACAGCCCCATGATAGGCCTCTACCCCTGAGGTACATCATGTGTGTGTGTGGATGACATGTGGGATACTGACGTGTGACCTTACAGTGGGTGTGTGTTTATGCCATATGTAGCATGACTTTGTGTACTGCATGTGATAAATGCGTTATGTTGTGTACAGGTGTTGCAACTATGCCTATCCAATGTGCAGTATGGGGTTGCCACAACTGTGTGTCATGCTCTGTGTATTGCATGTCATTGAGGAAGCTACTGACATTACTGAGCTGTGCAACATCTCACAGCAAACATGCACGGCATGCATTATGCGTAGGTGTATTACGTGTACATGGCCTACACCTCACCTATGACATGCATATTTCATTACCAACATTGCAGGTATAACACACTCACCAGCATGGATTGGCTGCCCTGGCATCACACCAGAGGGACCTCTGAGAATATGAGAGGGTTCATCAGTGGCCACAACTGTGGCATTGCTACAGTGGGTATGCTAAACTGCAGTACAACAACAGTCAACAGTCACAGGTGTAGGGATATTATACAAACTATCCGTATTGCACAACAGTAGGCAGCGGAACTGCTAAACACACAGTACACATCTCACGTACACATAATCTATCAATACAGTTAACTGTAGTCTAAAGATAGGGCGTATTACCTGCTTGCTCCAGGTGGATGTGCTGGGTGGCTCCGGCCTCCATTACAACACATGTCAGAGGTTGCGGTAGCTGTTGTCCAGGAGCCACCACGCTTAGGAGCAGCTCCTCCGCTCTGGTGAGTGGGGATGTATGGCCATCCCACCACCTGTGGCAAGCTGCTGTCTTTGGATATCAGATGCACGCCACCGGTCTTGTCTAATTACATCACTGCAGTGATGGCGTACCTGCTCATATGTCCGGTTATGCATGCCTATGTCATTTACCCGACTAACACGCTCCTGCCACAGTGCAGTCCCCTCCTGTTGGCGCTGGCTGGTTCTGGAGAACAACATGGTGTACTGCTGCAAAATGCTGTTGACTATCACTTCTTCCTCTTCTGCAGTGTAAGCTGGATTACGTTGGTGGGCCATCTGGCTGAAAAAGATATGATCAATTTGTGTGAGAGTGTCCTCTGGCACACTTTACACCTTTACCCACAGATATCACTTTACTGACATATATATATATACCATCCTATTGTCTGTCAGTGGTTACACACATTCACTAACACTTATTGGTTCTCAGGCCACAACTAACTAACACTGCCTGGCAGACTCTATATATCACACCACTATACAACAGTACATGACACACTGTTTGTGACACATTGCACAACCTCAAGACAGGGGTGTATATCACACCAATGCATGAACAGAGATGTCATCCATTGCAATGGATGTAAAGTACAGGTACAGTAGTACCACTCAAACACCCTATTCACTGATGCCATAGCCCTGCCTAACAGATGTGTCCAGTTATTACTATAGGTGGCATACTGCTGTAACAGACTATAGATGTTGCTGGATACACACGTCAACCCTGTAACACACATATGATTGCAGCCATTGTACAGGCATAATCACACACACACATCAGGCAAACATACAACGCACCACTGTATGCCAACACAGATGAGCATTACCTGTGTACCATACGGTGCTGTGTACCACTACTTACACACCCTTGTGCCTGCAGTCTGTCCTCTGTGCAGACTACAGGAAACATACATGACAGTGTTTCCAAGCAATGTGAATGCACACCATACTGTGCTGTTTAGCCCTACAGCTTCAGGTAGTACTACAGTTCATATTGGTAATGGATTCACCTGCAGTACCACTCACTAAGCATACATGTATTGCTTTAGCCTACAATGAGACACCACATTCATCAACGAAGAACTACGTCACATCATATGCCATACTACTATGTCTGCCTAACAGTACATTACACATCAGTTGCTGTCCTCACAGCTAGGTTGGGCACTACCATGTCAGATACAACATCACACTAAACTATCACACATTTACACACCTTGCACACATTCAGCTTTACACTCATTCAACCTCACATAGCAGCTATTGCATTAAGTACATGTGTGAGTGCATAGTGTCATAGGTAGGTGATATGCTATTGGCCCTAGGGCCTACGGCAGCCTAGCCATAAGCTACCCTGGCCTTTGACACACATGTACTTTGATTTCACTTGCCCCTGCCAACCTGAACCACAGAGGTGTTTCCTGGGGTGTATTAACAATCTCCCACACAATCATCAGGGGTATTTATAACAACTGCTAAGGAGGAGCCTTGTTTGCTATTGCTATGTGGTCTATTCATGTGTATGGCATATGTCTGAGATGGGAACCTATCCCTCCAGCATGTGCTGTTTAGTGAGCTGGCAAGGTTTAGGGCCCTAGAGCGTGTAACCCTGAATGGTTGTGATATGTTGCCATGGTGGTTGTCACCCACCTATGTGTGTGACATACCTCTGTATGTCCGGCAGGGGTCACCTCTGTGTGGCCAGTATGCAATACAGTGTAGTTGTGGTTTTGTGAGTCAGTCTGCATAGGGCATCTGTTTGCGGACAGTATTACCCTTTGGGAGGTCTGTCTGTGGCCTGTTCACCTGGTGTAGTTGTCATGTGAAGTACATACCACGCAGGGCATTGTGATGAGTAGAGGGGAACCGTACCTTATACTTCCATAGATGACACACCTGTTGTCATGAAACATACCACATGGACAGATTACAGGTGTAGTGTGGCACTGTCTTCATCACAGTGGAGGCTACTGTCCACCTGTGTCCCATGTTCCCTTATCACACCTTCACTGTTAGGTAGATCTCTGCCTATATATTAGTTAATGGGTACACTGTTTTGAGAAGGTGGAATGGCACTGCAGTATCAACACTTGTCTACAGTCGATGCCTTGTTCACCACACACCTGTTGCTGTACATATGACCCCGTGTCTCTGTGCCTCTCTCTCACTATATATATATATATATATATATATATATATATATATATATATATATATATATATATATATATATATATATATATATATATATATATATATATATATATATATATATATATATATATATATATATATATATATATATATATATATTATATGTATGCCTATCTATACACATAATACATGTACACATCCATTGCTGTACACATGGATGAACATATAGGCACATGTACAGTCCACCTTTCATGGTGGGGATCTCACTTATGCAACAGTTGTGGGATGTACAGGTATGTGATTTCATTGCACAGTGTTGTGCAGAATGCATGTGAGTGCCTCAGCTCTTGTAGCATTAGCAGGCCTCACTGTCTGTAACACATCAGATCTGACAAATCTGTCCCACAGCATTTAACCACCACATGACATATATCAACACTACCATTGCTGGCCTTAGGCATAGGCCAACTGGGCGGCCACCTAGGGAGCCACTCTAGCAGGAGTGCTTTTCCACTATTTATGTGGACACAAGGATGGGGTCACCAGGAAGTGTGGTGGGGGCACCGTGGGGCCCTTTTGCCTAGGGCACCAGTTGACCTAAGGCCACTCCACTGCACTGCATGCTGTCTTCTAGGCCACAAATCACAACCTACATGGATATATGCACATATCAACATTCACTGACAGATAGCTGTCCACCCTTCAATAACAGTTGCAGTATGTCCCTTGCCCTATGCACATGTGCAGATACAGATAGATACATACTGCTGCCACACATGGATGATTTGCAGTGTGTGGAGTACTCTTTCGGAACATCTGCAACCTGCCAACACATACATTTGAGTTACATACCTTACATTTGTATTTACCTGCTCCGTGTGCTATGGTTTTGTATCTTTTTTTTTTTTGGCTGGTTTGTTTTGGGCATTTGCCCTCTATTTTACCTTCAGTCTTTTTTTTTTTTTTGGCTGGTTTGATTTGGGTTTGTGCCCTCTATTTCAGCTTTGGTCTCTGTTTCTGTCTCTCTCTCTCTCTCTCTCTCTCTCACTCTCTGTCTCACGACACCTGCAATGATATAATTGCATGTTTGGACTGCAGGTACAGCCTGTTTTTCTAGGTATCTGCACTTGTGTATGTGGCAGCCTCTGCACCAATTGCTGCCCACCATTCAGTAATTGCATGCAGCCTGCTGTTTGGTGATTGCATTACTCACTGTGATTGCAGCCCACTGCTATAAAATGCTAGGTTAGGTAGGCGTAGCCCTTTCAGATTTCAAAGGTGGGGCCCATTCTTCTTTGCTCTGGACACCGTTGTGTCAGTCTGAAGGTCGGTATATGTTTCTTACCTGATGCTAGGGTTGTAGCCAGTTATGTGCATGTTGTACTCATAACTGCATGTTGCTGCTTCCAGTACACACATCTCAGTATAGACATGTACGCACCCCTCCAAATGCTAACACAGGATACATGGGAGTATGTACATTTTTCTCACTTACACAATTAACTGCCATACAAATGTGGTTATTGCACTGTATTCCTGTGGCTAGTGTTTATCCTGGTCTGATACTGTGTGGTGTTTGTAAGGTGCTACTGTAAAATTATTCCCTGCTAGGATGGCTGGTTCCCCTTTCACAGTCATGTCATGCAATTCCACAACCACTGCTGGTAAAGACACACAGAAAAGGGTTTGTGTTATACCATTCCTAATTTCCATTTACATTCCCTCATTTTAATGCATGATATATGTATTTCAGAATTAAGGTATTTGCATTTCTGCTGTGGCTTAGTGGTACTTCATGCAGTCTAGTGTGTCCAAGGTCTGGGGTTCGAGACTGACAAAGTTTCTTATTTTGCTGATGAGCAGAACAAGGGCCCTGACATGGAGTGACTAAGGCACTTTTAAGCAGCTGTAAGCTGGTTTGCATGGATTTGCGTGATGCTTAGTGATGCTAAGCTTAGCGCACACATGAGCACACTTGCTTAAACCCACTTACTACTGCTTAAAAATGCTTACTCCCGCTAACCCCCGTGCTAATTTCTTTGAAAGAAAAAAAAAATGGGGAGATAGGAAAATGGTGAAAAAGGGGGCACAAAGAGGGAAAGACAGTAGGAAAATAAGCTCGGGATGTGCAAGAAGGGTGTAGGGAATGTCCATAGCTGCCTATTTCTCTAACAGTAACAGCTGTGCATATGCAATGCATTTTGACATGACTTTGACTCCTTCCACCCCTGGGAGAGGGGTGGCGACAACAAAGAATGTTGTAGTGCCAATTAGAATTATCAGTTTACATGTTCAGTGGACATGTGTGCGAAATGGGTAGCTATGTATGGAGCGTATTTTTTTGTGGGTACAGATTGCCTTTTTTTTTTTTTTCAGGTGAGAGTGTAAAGTGAGGTAGGGGGTTTAGGTATTTGTGGGGAGGTAGGTTTGGGAGGTAAACAGACAAGACAAACAAGATGCATACAGGGGCGGAGTTTGACACATGGGGTGGGTGAACACAATTGACAGGGATGGATGTTTGGAAATCGCAAGCCCATGAGCCCACAGATGGTAACAGTGGGACTGAGATCCCGACCCATGGGCAGTCTCCACTGAACCTTCACAGACCTGAGGGTGGCTGTGCTGGGGACTGCGTAGGAGGGGCAAGCTCACCCATGAGTCATGCCACTCTCGCCTTGAGCTGGCATAGGGGATCAGCGACTAAACACTGGATCTCCCTACGCACCACAACCCAGACCCTTCAGAGGGTGACAGATGGCCCTTCTCTGCCCATGCTTGCAGGGGGGGGGGTGAACCCCATCCCCTGCAGCGCTTCCACCCGAAGGTGGCACACGACCAATGGAGGAGGGTAGCCCCGGCTGGGCACCGGACATGCTGGTGCCAGGTGCAATCGCCAGCTGAGGATGGACAGGTGGGTCTGCTGGGACCGGCCTTCCCATACATTCTGTGATTAGGTGTGTTTAATTACAACATAGACAACAGCATTCCAGATTAGCTGTAACAGCATGCAGTAATATTCCCATTAACCCAACACACCATAGTTACAACAGTTGAACAGCAAGCATAACACATGCATATATTGAACAACAGTGGACATTACAACAGCATGCATGGATGATTGTTGGCAACAGGCCACCAGGATTGTGGTGTTTGAACAGGGCACATGCATCAAAGTAAAAAATAAGTTTATTGAACAATAGGACATATGTCCCAACAAATGTTATGAGAATACACATACCCATTGAAGTGTGGAATTGCAATGCTCATGCACATGGAGTAGGGGGTAAAAGAAAATTCATTAACATATTATTAGTACCTTTACTCTACACTACATTCCTATTGACTGCAGGTGTATATCCCCATACATGTATTATTACACTAGACAATATGCATTCGATTGTGTAATGGGTTTGGCTAGTTCATTATATACCTGGAATATATCTGAATAAATAACTGTCCAGGCTGCAGATGTTACTGCTACATACTTGTATTTTATTTGTATATTGATGTATCTACACATCTGGATGTATTCCTGTGACATTTTCACTTAATTTTCTATAGCACCCTACATTTCATGTAGCACACTCACACTTCTGGTGAACACCTTGACAAGCTACTTGTGTGCAAGATTTACCTATGCATGACAGCCATTTAACAACTGTTGAGGACTGTTATATGCTTCACAGCTACTGGCACTTCCTTCATCCACTTTATAGGTGACTGCAGGACTGTGGGCTGACAGCCCTTATTACAACAGTACTATTTATTGAATGCAAGTGTACAACAACATTTCTTAGCAACTGACACAGACACACTCCAAGTATTAGACCTTTATTATTCACATCAAACACTCTTTTCTACAGGCTCTACCCTTAATTTTATATTACAGTGCATAGAGAAGACATATTCAGGACATTTTATACCTTTATTGATAGGTTCCAACACTCTTTTCCAGGCTCGCTCACTTATTTTATGTGACAGTAAATGCAGAGATAGTATTCCAGACCTGTTTTACCTTTATTAATGGGTTACTACACTCTATTCCTGGCTCTCTTACTTTTGTTTTATTACAGTACATGCATTGAATTTATTCAGGGAATTAATGTTTTTATGCTTCACAGCTACTGGCACTTCCTTCATCCACTTTATATGGGACTGCAGAACTGTGGGTTGACAGCACTTATTACAACAGTACTATTTATTGGATGCAAGGGTACAACAACATTTCTAGGTAACTGACACAGACACACTCCAAGTATTATACCTGTATTAATTACATTGAACACACTTTTCCACAGGCTGTCTCCTTTATTTGATATTGCAGTGCATACGGGAGAACTATTCAGGACATATTATACCTTTATTGATAGGTTACAACACCCTTTTTCAGGATTGCTCACTCATATTATCTGACAGTACATGCAGAGGTAGTATTCCACACTTATTTTACCTTTATTAATGGGTTACTACACTCTATTACAACACTTTTGTCATGCTCTCTCACATATTTTATATAACAATACATGCTGAATATTTACTAACCTGCCTGGTGGTGCAGCCTTAGCAGCCTATCTGCATAGGCTTGCTGATTCATAGCAGGAACACCTGCAGCTGTGGAGTAAATGAAGGGATATTGAGACATATCTATCCATTATTTAGACTATATTAGCTTGGCTTACATACTGCATTCCATGGCTACCTACTTAGTAGTGGGGCATCATGCATCTGAAGGGCCTCATGGATTCACGAGTTCAGAAGGTCCTGCTTGTGTCTCTTCAGGTCTGCATGGTGGTGACGGACCTGCTCACCAGTCCTTGGGATACCAGTGGCACTGGTGAGTTCATGAGCCAACCGGTTCCAAGCCTCTGCCTTATACTCCGTTCCTTGGAACTGGCCCTGCAGGAGTCAAGTCTCATGCCGATGGACTAGGAGTCAAACCATGTATCTTGACTCCACGATGCCACAGCATTGCGCTCTAAAGCATGTTCCCTCTCCAACACCAGATATTCTAACTGCAGATGACAGCTACAATCAGTAATGGCGAGTATTCCCGCCTATGTGGCTTAAATATGCTGCATTTCCCACACTTTTCTGGGATTGGCCATTTTTGAATATTCTCGGCTGACTGCAGCCCTGCTTAGCAATGTTTAGTCCACCTTTTATTACTATATATATGTTAACAGGGGCTGTTTATCCTAAGCTGGCGTGGCTTAGTGGTTCAGTTCTTTGATTTTGGTGCACAATGTCCTGGGTTCAAACCTTATCGTTGCTTTTTATTTTACTACTGTCCAGACAGGTTAGGGGGCATGACTGTGTTTAAGCAACTTTGCTCTACGTTGCTCCATGTTGCCCGACAGTGCGCGGGTTGGCGCGGCGCGCACCTCTGCGCAAACCGATTCCACTGGGTATAGCGCTATTTAGCTATGGGCAACTACATTGCCCTGGGTTAAGCACGATTTAGCTATGGGCAACTACATTGCACTGGGTAAAGCGCGAGTTAGCTAGGGGAAACTACATTGCGCTGGGTGAAGCACTGCTTAACTGCCGGCAAGTTTATATTGGGATCCTTTAAAATATTTATTTTATTCACTGATACATTGGCCATCTCACTGCTTTTTGGTTATGTTTAAACATATATGTTGGGTATTATTCAATATACTGATTTAAAAAATAAATACTGCACGAAATCCGGCAAAACAAACTGGATACAACAAAGCCGGAAAGTAAGCAGTCAAGAATATCACCAGGAAGTCGCCAAATAGAATCAGGAACACTTCCAAAAAGATTCTTTATGAACGCAACTTTATTGATAAAATAAAAGCGTTTTCGCTGCTATTCCAAACAAGCAGCTTCCTCAGAAAGAATTTAGTGAATGGAACAGTTTGGCGCCAAGCAGTAAATACAAACTTAAAAGGGGTGTGTTCAAGTGACATCACTACCCCACAAGTAATTCTTATCATGAAACGCTTTAAAATACAAACAAAAAAATAAGATGTTACAATTAATTAGAAATTTTTGCAATTGATTAAAATAGACACCATCAAATAGTTAGAAAATAAAAAATATATGATAAAAAATATATGATAAAAAATGATAAATAAAATTACAAATGCAACCATAAAAATGGCTTGTGGAATCTGCCAACTCTGAAAGGGGGATAAAGCCCAAATTGCTTAAATCCTAGAGGCTGAACACATTAGTATGTATATATGCTAGCTGTATATTATTATTAATACATAACAAACTTATTTAGTAAATTAAAAAACTACCTTACTTGATATAACTTCTCATTTTCAGCACCACTGAGATGTTACAATTATCATTGAGGCCAGGGCTATGAAATGCATTTAGTTTAATCTGCCATTCCAATTCACGGAGTTCTAGTAATAAAGGCAAGGGACCCCCTCTAATACTCATTGGAATATGATCATTCCCCATAAAAGCAAATTTATGGTCTGCAAAATTTGCTACATGTCTGGCTAGAGCATTTTCCTGTTTATTAGTCCTAATGGCATAGACGTGCTCGTAAATACGCTGCCGTAATTTACGGTCTGTCTTGCCTATGTAAAATGCAGGACATGTATTGCAAAACGCTCCATAAATGACTGATTTAGAGTTACAGTTAATAGTGTGTTGAATGTTGTATTTTATGTCATTAACAAAGAAAGAAAGTCCTACTTTGACTAATTGGCACCAATTACAGGAGCCACATATCACAGAGCCTTTACATTTATTAAAATTTTGCTCTTGCCTAGATTGTAGGAGCTTTTTTAAATTCCTTCCTTTCCTGAACACTACTCTGGGAAACGGTCCTAACTTTTCAAATAGGAATACATCGTTCCTGATAAATTGCCAGTTTTTATTTAAAATGTTGCAAATTTTTCCGGCATCGTTACTAAATGCTGTAGTGAAACTAGTGACATGGTTGAATTTGACCAGAATATCTATCCTAGCACTAACTGTTGGTTGAGCGTAATCTTCGACCGAAGAGTTATGCTCCGATGACAATATGTCTGTTAAATGTTCATCACTTTGTTTAAGAAGTGGTTTATAAAAGCCCCCTGATTTCTTAACTTCGATTTCAGTAATAATCTCATCTATTAATGTGGTCGGGTAGCCTCTATTCACAAATTGGTTCTTAAGGAACTGGCATTCTTCGCTAAAAGCTGATGATGAATTACACATGCGGACCGCTCTAACTAGTTGACCCTTTACAATGGCCCTCTTTTGTCTAAAGGGATGCTGGCTAGTAAAGTGCAATATAGAGTTGCAGTATGTGGTTTTCCTGAACACTTTAGACATATAGGTCGTACTAGGTCGTACCAGAGTCATCCTTACTAAGGTTAACATCTAAATAATCTATCTCACTCACTGAGAAATTAGATGTAAACCTCAGAAAGGTGGTCGTGTGATTCATAAATTCGACTAAAGACTCTGCCTCAATTCCGCTACCTTTGAACAATAAAAAATGTCATCCAGGTAACGTGTATAGAGGCGAATCTGGTCGTTAAATCTGGGATTAGCTAGGATGTATTTAGATTCCCAAAAAGCCATGAAGATGTTGCCTACACTGGCTCCACATGGGGAGCCCATGGCTATACCTTGTTTTTGCAAGAAGATTTTTTCGTTAAAAATGAAAAAATTTGAGTCAAGGACTATACCAAGCAGTTCTGTTACAATGTTAATTTCATTCTTAGTAGCTCCCAAATCTTTTAATTTCATCCCGACCCACTCAGTAGCCTCTTGATGGGGAATAGATGTGTATAAGTCAACCACATCAATTGTTAGGAAATTGTAATCTGTGTTGAATGAAATTTCATTAATGCTACTGAGAAAGGTCCAGGAATCTTTACAGATGGAAGGAATTTTCTTTAAATACTTTAACAGAATATGGTCAATCAGTTTAGAACTGTTGTATGTCATCGAAAACCTTCCATCTATCAATGCCCTCATAGGAGGGTTCTCAAGATTTTTATGAATCTTGGGAATGCCAAACATCATAGGTACTTTAGGGAAGGAGATGTCCAAAAAGTTATATAGTTCGACATCAATTCTACCTTCCAAGAACATGTCTCTAAGGTAACCCCTGATCCTCCTATAGGTGCCATTCATTTCATTAATAGAAGAGAGACAGTAAGCAGATGTATCCAATATAGAAGACATTTTATCAATATACATACTGTTGTTAAAGATGACCAGCCCTCCCCCTTTGTCAGGTTTTATTACTCTAACTGGTAAAAGTTTGAAGTCAGATAGAGCTCTTCTCTGCTCCTTCGTAATGTTTTGAGAATTGTTAAATCTCAAAACATTTTTAGTATTTTTTAAATCTCTAATATCTAACTCACAAATATTTTCAAAGACTTTTAACACAGTGTGTAAGGGGGGGTTAAAAGTGCTCGGAGTTTTTAACTCAACCCTAGGTAAAGCTATAGAGTTGTTAAATAACAAGTCTAAGTTTAACTTCCTCGTATAACATTTAAGGTCTATGATTGTTTTAGTTAAATCACAGTCAGAACTAGGTACAAAGGTGTTTCCACGGGACAAAATTTCAATGAGCTCTGGTGACAACGTAACATCTGAGAAATTATATATTTTGAAGTCACCTTTAGAATTACATTGAATTCGCAAATTAGAGGCCTCATATCTGTCCGGGTTGGATGCCTGCGGCCATATGGGATTAAATGACCATCTTTCCATCAAACCTGCATTAAAACTTCTTGCGAACAACCCTAAATCTTAAACGAAATATTAATTGGATGGGTAGAAGATACATCTTCTTATGTTTGGGCCTTCCATGTTTTTATGTTTTCATGTATTTACCATTTTTTAAGTATTGACCATTATTTATGTATTGATCATTTATTATGCGTGGACGGAAATATTTTAAATACAACATATAGTTTAAATATAATACATATATATACATAAAGAATTCCTTACAATAAATTCTATATAAATTTGGAAATTTATGTATTTATATATTCATAATATTCCCAATATTTATGAATTTTGTTAGTTATATGCATTGGTAAGGGACATATATTTTAGTATATTACTATATACGATTTGTAAACAAATGTACGTATATGTGTAAATATTTTAGCAAAGGGAGCTGATGTAAATTCGGTTTTGGGTTCCTTATACAGTTTTTTAAAAATGTTTTTTAAAAAAATGTTTTTTATAAATGGGTTATATACTGAAAAGGTTTATGTTTTAAAATGTGAACAATTATGGAAAGTTACTTAAAGGGAATTGTCATGGTGTAGTTAATTAACTAATAAGTTAACACTAATTAAATGTGACGTGATACTATATAACAGCAAGGTATTCTGGCAATCATGTGATTCTGATGAAGTCTAACTGACGAAAGCGCGCTCAATCCTGTTTGTTTGCTGTGTAGTTTTTATTAAATTTCTTTATTGTGGATTCGTGGTCCGACCATTTATTCCAGGCATTCCATACAAGTGAGAAGTGGAGAAGTGGAGTTGTTGTGGTGTACTAACGGAGGATACCCTTTATTGTGTGTAGCTAGCGGGCTTGTTACACTTTTACTTGATGCTGCTATTATTGTTTGGTTAGAGATGAATAAACTCAGATAGTGTTTCCTTCTGCTGTTGATGCTAAAAAAAAAAAAATCATTACTTCATACACCAAGTTGCGGCCGGAAAATTATTTTCTCGGTCAAAGTTCCTGGCAAAGTATCATTTTTATTCACTTTAACAGGCTATATAAAGAAACTGTGTCTGGTTCATTATCTATTGCTTAGGTGAGACATTCCTTTGGTATTTAAATAATTTTTTTTTAATGTTGAGTTAAATAAAATGTGACATATGCTGTGAATATTACAGCCTCATGTTCAAAGTGCATCCAAATAAGCAGCATTGTGTTACACTTGGAGGAAATGTTTAGGAACAATCTAAAATACTCCCTGGCCAAGTTAACTTTGAAAATTATTACTGAACCTGCTCTTTCATCTACAAAACTATCAGAGGAAAACATTGCTTTTAAACATTATGGAGAAAGATATAAAATCACTATCCCAAAGTGTTTTGGCTCAGCAGAAAATTTGATAAACTTTATACTAGAGAACACAACAGTGCACTGCCATTATGTAAGCCCAGCTCAACCATAATGAAAAACAAAGTGCAAAGAGAAGCACCAGTGTGGAAACACAGCAGTCACAGTTCAAAATATCCACAGGTAAAATAGGAAGCAAACAGCAGGCAGGAGGTGAAATAAATCCAAGTATGGAAACACAGCAGGCACAATTTAAAATATCCAAAGGTAAAGTAGGCAGCAAACAACAGGCATCAGATAAAATAAATCTAAATTTAATGCATATACAAACTAGTAAACACTTTCACTATGGAATCATAGCTTCTTCATAATGAAAAACAGTTGAGTTTTAATACAGACGTTTTAACAAGAAATATTAAAAAGCAGCAGAGAGCTATCCAAAATTCCATGCCCTGCCTGAAAGTTAAGGTTTCTCAGGCTGAGGTATAGTGCCCAATGAAGTAATGTCAGTATTACACATGGACATTTGGGCAGATCTCAGAAAAGAATATAAAACATTATGATCAGTTTTATATACGTGAAGTATTAAGCATGCCTTTTTAAAGGAAATTAGACTTTAGAAAAATTAATAACATCAACAGGCTATACTCTCTATAATAAGAAGAAAGAAAAAAGTGAAAAAGTAATAAATATTTGGAAGAGAAAGAACAAAGCACCATAATTTGGGGAGCTGATGATAAAGGGAGATGAGATAATGAAATGGGATAAAGCTAATCAAACCTTTAGGTTACTGAACTCAAATCAACTTGAGTATACTGGTCTAATGTCAAAGATGAAGGAAGCTATGCAGACACTAGAAACTAAATTTAAAAAAAAAACAAATAGATCTTAGAACAGAAATGGCAAATCAGAGATGAGTAATAAACAGAGCATATAAGGTGATATTAGATTTGAGAAGGTAATACAGTATAAAATTAATAGCATGAAGTGAGAGATTATAGATTATTGGTGGAAGGAAATATGTCTCCTTTCTAAAATACAAGTAAAACAAAAACATTTAGAATTTGTGCATGGAATTGTTTGCACAACTATTTCTCTATCCCTATGAGATGAAAAATGTTCTCACAGAAAAGATGCATATGTTTAAAAAGTCATGATTCAGAAAGGGATTTCAGGGAGCACATATTTAGGGAATGTATGCATTTGCTTCAGTACAAAAATGAATTGAGCTCTATGCTAAGTCTTATATTTGCAAGAGAATGTAACCTTGATAAAGAGATGTTATAAAATAACATATACTAAAAAAGTGAAAGCACTGTTATCTGTAATACTTATAGTGTATAAAAAAAACATCACTACAAAAATGATAAAGAATCAATAAGAAACAGACCACTTAAGTAAAAAAAGGGGGGGGGGTGGCTATATGAGATTCCTTAATGGAAACTGAGCCTGAAGAAGACATTGACATGGAACCAAGTGCTTAAGACACAGATCTATTTAATAAACTACACTATAATGCAATGTACAAAGTCTCTGATTTAACATAGTTATAAAATAATATGGCCACTAGTTAATACCTGAGCTCAAATTATGTTATAAACAGTTACCTTATTTAATGAGCAACATTAAAGCATATGGAAATTAAGACTAGATTGCATATTTGATTGTGATATGGAGATTTACGATTAAAAATTACAAGTTATTGAATGTTAAATATAAGCAGTGATTGTCTGACATGAAGCTAGTTTATTAATATTACATAAATATGTAATTATAAAATGGTTGTATCAGCAGTAGGTGCCAAAATAGCAAGTGTATCATGCATTGGGATTAAATAGTATGTAAAAATATGGTATACAATAAAAAGCTGCTCTAATATTTAACAAAATACCTCTGGGGTACCAATAATAAGCATTATCTACTTCTTGGGAATGTGGCTATTGAAGAAGCTGAAGACATCTTACTAAAAGCTGAGATGAAAGGTTGGTTGACTAGAGAATAGACTACACTGGTAACCACATTTTGAGTAAGCAGTCTCAACAATAACACTTTGTCTTGGAATCTTGACAGAACAATGGAAGCAAGAAGTCAATGTGCTCAAGTTTATGGACAATGATTTAATTGCTCAGCCAAAGTGAGTACCTAGGACATTCCCAAATATTTGATGTAACCCACCTACCACAGAAGTAGTGAAGACAGAAGAAACTACACCACCTTGAAATATGATGCTCAGTATAATCAGCCATATCCTCAGAAGTTTACCCTCAATTATCAATAGATAAGTAAGTCACTGGAATCCAACTACTGCAGATCAGTTATTAGGTTTGGTTGAGAGATATTAATAAGTCAGCTATTACAAAATACTGGAGACCGTGCATCCTAAAAGAGCTCTACCAAAATGGCTGAGCTGGTATGGGTGTTCTAAGGGGTAAATGTGAAGAAGAAGAATGGTATTTAGCTTTTCAGAACCTTAAAGACAATCCCTCATAACCTTTGACTGGACATGGCACTAAAAAAGTGTAGAAACAGTTGCAGTGTTTTAAGTGTTCTGAATTAGGGCACATATCTAAAACTTATTCAGCTCAGTTTGTTTGTTTGTCTTTCGGCTTTTCCCATTAAGGAGTCACCACAACGAAACTCCGGTCCGCTAATGATTGGCAGTAGATTTTCACGAACGCCAAGGTGCCAGCTCGACGTCCAACCTTCAATGAAGGCACACCTATTTATGCATGTCTTTCAAACGCCCACCCAACCATGGGGAGGACATGCAGACTCCACACAGAAGGCACTCTCAGCACTCCAGCTGAGAATCGAACGGGAGAACCTTTTGCTGTGAGGCAACAATACTACTGCTGCACCACCGCTGTAATTTTACATTAACAGGAATTAGGTCTATATTCCATCAGCAGTGGGAGGTAACCTGATCTGCTACCAAGCTAGGAATCACTTTGGTCAGCCTTTAGTGAGATCTGGTGATAGTCCAGATGGCCATTTTGTTGATTTTAGCAGTTTCTGTACTGCTATAAAGTCGTTATGTTTGTACCACTTGAAGGTCATTTTCACAGAGCTCCCATCTACTTCTCATCCTTGTCATACTCTAAGGGAATCCTGAATTAAAATTGTTCATATAGTAGACTACCTCAGAAATCTCCCTAGTAACTAGGTGGTCAAAGAGCAGCTGTTTCTTTGGGCTGAGGCACACAGCTCTGCAAGTACAAGTGACATCCTAATAACCAGTTGTTAAGCCCTCTTGTACCGTCCACTAGTAAAGTAGTATGGCTTAAGGATCTACAGCCATGGATTTGCCCTTTCATACTATCTCTGCAGCCAGCTTGGTGGATTTGGTCAAATGTCTCATGCTTACTAACAACCATGTAATTCTAAAACAAAGTGATACATTAAGTGAGAGATGTAGTCACACAGTGTCACTAGAGGCAAGGCTATCACATACCAACAGAGGCAAGGTTCTCACATACCAACAGAAGCAACACATAGCAGGTTAGCAGTGACATGCACATACATACACACACACACACACACACACACACACACACACACACACACACACACACACACACACACACACACACACACACACACACACAAACACTGTACCCACTATATGAAGTATGGACCATAAACTTAGACCCACATATGTTGAAGCTCTTAAATGTAATTTTCTAAGACCTTAAAGGCTCCTCAATGAAACATAGAAAGCAAGTATCCTCAGCAACGTCTGCCTGCTAAGGCAATACACACCAAGATACACACAGAGTCATGACAAAGTGTCTCAACCTCTAAAGCCCATAAGGTAAACTGACACACAAGTTTTCTCAAAGGCATGTCATACTTACTTAATCTGGTGGACTTTAATGGTAATGGTCACTAAAGCTATGGATGAGGGAAAAACAGCTCACACTGCCTACCTTGACCTAGCTAGGGTCTTCAACATGATACCTTAGTTGGGTATAGAAGCTAAAACTTACAAAATTAAGCATAAATCCATATGAATACATCTCAACCTCTTAATGCAAGGCATCTAAACAAAGTCTAAATTAATGTGTGAAAAAAGGCCCAAAAATATGGGAACATTTTAAATATTGCTCTTATAAACTTAGAAAGTTGATAGAATAACAGGATTTGTGGTAACATACATTTTTTGAAGGATATGAAAAATGAAACACAAACATATGTTATTGCTTACTGACTTCAATCCTCACTGATTTATTAGAAAACCATGCATTTTTTGAGAAACAGACCAAACTACGAGGCCTTAATCTGGACAACTGAGAGGTATGCTCATAGGCCATCAGATGGATAGCCAACTGGTATACTGATAGACACAAGAAGTTAGGAAAAGGGATTCTACCTCAACAAAGAAGCCAGTAACTAGCACAGTCCCACAGGGATTTCAGTTGGTACCTCTCCTTGATATCTATTTCGCTGGAGTCAAAGCAAACATCATGGGCCTCTGTCTGGCTGCAAACTTATCATAATCATTGAATAACCTAAAGGCACAAATGCCCTTCAAGAGGGCCTGACACAGACAAGCAACTAATGCCAGCGCTATTGACTAAAATGCAAAAAAAGTATAGTAATACCCATTGGAAATACATCCACCCCTGGAAATTACCACATTGATAATATAACCCTGAAAGTAGACCCAATGATCAGGGATCTGGGAATGCATCTTAACAATAACCTGACCTTTGTCCACCCCATGTTCACTGTGTTGAGAAAATCATTCTACATTGTGCAACTTATAATTAAGGACATAGAATATGGGTCCAAGGAGGCCACTGTTTTGTTGTGTTCAGCTCTCATCAGTTCAGTTAGCAAGTTCAGTGTACCTTTTGACATGCACCTAATGAGGCATTTAAAACAGCTAGAGAGACCACAGAGGTGCCTCATAACAGGAGTGCAGAGAGTAAAAAACAAGTCCAATGCAAAATGTCTCAAAGTCCTATATCAGTGCTCATTCTTCTACAGATTGCTGCAAAGTGATCTATGCCTAGCCTACAAGGAATCTGCAAATCCCACAAAGAGCCAGTCAAAAGTGACCAGTACCATTTGAGAAAACTACTAAATCAGGCAGAGTGGTGTGACAAGGAAGTAAGGAAGTACACTCAGAATAACCACAACATGTTTTATTAAACAATGAAGTAAGGTTTAGCACTTTTGTTCACTTGTAATTATTGTAAACTTCATCAGAACTGCAGGTTGAAATAAAGAAGAGGAAGTGCTTAAACTGCTGCAGTACCCCAAGCCTTTCAGGAAACAGTGTTGATCCTGGCTGATAGCCATATATCTGGTGGCTATTTTGGAAAATAAAACAGATGTAAAATAGAAGTTATGTTCTTACCATAACGTTCCATGTTAGTTGTCTTCTTCTCGCCTTCTTCTTGCTGGATGGGTTCGGAGCCGACCTCGGCTCCGACTCGGCCACTCTAAAAGCTCGAGAGTTGGTTCCACCGGCTCGAGGCTCCCCTTATATCCCACAATGCTAGGCGAGAGTTACCTCAGATCTCGTTTGTAAGCTAACCCAGCTTATATCAATAACAGTATAACTGTAAAACAGAATCCACCTCTAACAGCAGGAAGAAAAGGGTGACCTATATCCTGAAACAAGAAATATGCATAATAGCATATGACTAAGAAAGAGGTGGTAGAAAGAGAGGTCACGATCACAACTCCTCTAGGTCTGTCCAGGCCAGGGGGAAGGAGGGTGGGACGCAAGAAGAAGGCGAGAAGAAGACAACTAACATGGAACGTTATGGTAAGAACATAACGTCTATATGTTAAGTTGTCTATCTCGCCTTCATTCTTGCTAGATGGGACCGCGTCCCTAGCACCTTGTCCCGGGTGGCCTAACGGAACAGACTCCTGAGAACAGTGGAACCAAAATTAGCTCTATGCCTAGAAGCTAAATCCAACTTATAATGGGAAATAAAAGTGTGAGGAGTAGCCCAAGTAGCCGCTGCACAAATGGTGTCAATAGGCAGTCTGTCTTGGAAGGCTAGAGAAGTAGCCAAAGCTCTGGTGGAATGGGCTTTAGGTTTATTAGGCAGTTTTTGGTGTCTAATCTCATAAACAAGGGTAATCAGAGATGTTAGCCATCTGGATAATGATACCTTTGAAACTGGAAGTCCTTTTCTGCTTTCCGCATAGGAGACAAACAGCTGATCAGATTTTCTGAATTGTTTCGTCCTGTCCAAGTAGTACCTTAATTGACGATGAACATCCAGGCAATGTAATTTTTGTTCAGACCTATTTGAATACTCTGGAAAAAGATAGGGAGGTCAATGCTTTGGTTTAGATTTGATGTTGAAACCACCTTAGGCAAAAAGGACGGGTTAGTTCGTAAGGAAACTCTGTCCTTATGGAACAAAAGATAAGGAGAACGACAACTGAGTGCTTGAAGTTCTGAAATTCTTCTAGCTGATGTGATAGCCACCAGAAAGAGAGTTTTCCATGATAATAACTTCAAGGAACATGAAGCTGCAGGTTCGAAAGGGGAAAGAATCAAAGAAGCAAGAACTAAATTTAGGTCCCAAGGAGAAGGAGGATTTCTTATAGGAGGTCTGAGAAGAAAAACTCCTTTCAAAAGGCTTTGCAGAGTTTGTGGGACATTAGGGCAGATTCAGAAATACCCACATGGAAATTAGAAATAGCTGCCAATTGAACCTTAAGAGTAGATGGAGATGAACCTGCATGGAAGAGTTCAGCTAGAAAATCAAGGACTAGTTGGATGGAAGCGGTGAAAGGATCTATGTCCTTTCCTTGTGCCCAATATGAGAAGCGTTTCCACTTACTCAAATAAATCTTTCGAGTGGAAGATTTATGGGAAGCTATCAATATATCTCTAACAGAGTGAGATAATTGAGGAAGCCTGGCTACGGTTGGAACTGGAGGAACCAAGCAGTGAGGTTCAGAGAAGGGAGGGAGCGATGAAACTGACCCGACTGATGGATCAAAAGATCTGGAACTAGGTCCAGATTCCACGGTCGCTCCAAAAGAAATCGATGTAGAAAGGGGAACCACACTTGTCGAGGCCAGTAAGGAGCAATGAGGATCAATGAGGCCTTCTGAGCGATAGCTTTCTGTATTACTTGAGAGATCAGTGGGAAAGGAGGAAATGCATACAGAAGTCCCCGGGGCCAAACTTGGACTAGAGCGTCCCTGCTGGGTTGGCCTGGTAACGGGAAAAGAGTGAAGTATTGTCTGCACTTGCTGTTTTGGGGAGTAGCAAAAAGATCGCAGCAAGGCTGACCCCACTTGAGAAATATCTCTCTCACTACAGAGTCTTTCAGAGACCACTCGTGAGGCATGAGTATAGCTCTGCTCAACTTGTCCGCAATGTGATTGGACTTCCCGGGGATGTGCGTTGCTATCAGAAACCGCTGAGAAGAAATCACCCATTGCCACAGTCTGAGTGCTTCTCGACACAGGGGGTATGATCTGGTTCCGCCTTGTTTGTTGATGTACCACACTACAGACATATTGTCTGTCTGGATTGCAATCGTTCCCAAGGGAAGAGAGTCTTGAAGGGCTTGCAACGCTAAAAGCACTGCTCTCATCTCCAGAACATTTATGTGCAAGTGGCATTCGTTTGGTTGCCATGTGCCCTGGACTGTCCTGCCCTGATAATGCCCCCCCCACCCGATCAGGGAGGCATCCGTTGTCAGAGTAGCAACCGGAGGAGGTGGAACAAATGGTCTTCCCAACAGGAGCTGGGGGGAAGACATCCACCACATGAGATGCTTTTTGCATGCTGGCGTGATCATAATGGTGTGAGACATTGGAAGTTCCTGGTATGACCATTGAGAAAAAAGCATCCACTGAAGGATCCGCATGTGGTATCTGGCCAATGGGAGGAGAGGTATGGCCGCTGCCATGATTCCCAACACCTTTAGAACTAACCTGGCTTTGGCTCTGTTGTTGTTGAGAAGAAGTGACACCAATTTTTGAATGTCTGATATCCTTTGGTTCGTTAGCGTTGCAGACATGTTTATAGTATTTAAATTTGCGCCTATGTAGGTAATAGTACGACAAGGCAACAAAACAGACTTTTCGCAATTTATTGAAATACCCAGTTTGTGACAAACGCGAAAAGTATAATCTCTGGCCATTAGAAGGAGATGCTTGGTGGGAGCTGTGAGAAGCCAGTCGTCCAAATATGGAAACACCTGGAATCCTTGTCATCTCAGGTGAGAAGCTACCACTGCCATGCATTTGGTAAACACCGGGGCAGTGGTGAGACCAAAGGGCAGGGCCCTGAATTGAAAATGACTGGTTCCCAGCCTGAAGCGGAGGAATCTTCTGGAGCGTCTGTTCATTTTTATGTGATAGTACGCGTCCTGAAGGTCTATAGAGCACATCCAGTTTCCTTTTCCCAATAGGGGAAGAATGGATTGCAGCGTGACCATCCGAAATCTTGTTTTCTTGACTGATCTGTTCAAAATACTGAGATCCAAAATTGGTCTCCAGTCCCCTGTTTTCTTTGGAACTAAAAAGAACCTTGAGTAGATTTCGGATCCTTGTTGGTCTGCTGACACTGGCTGAATTGCTCTTTTTGCAAGCAGTTTTGAAATTTCCAAAGCTGCTATATCCCTTTGAGCGGGTGGAACATCTGGAAGGGATTTTTTTGACTGATTTGGAAAGCGAAGAAAGGGGATAGAATAACCTTCGGAAATGATGGACTGTACCCATTTGTCTTGAGTCAGGGATAGCCAGGCTTCTGGGTACAGTGACAATCTTCCCCCGACTGCCTCCGAAGATGGGCAGTCGGGCAACACCTCAGAGATGCTGAAAGGGCTTGTCAGGAAAGGCTTCCCGATTGCCCTGGTTCTGCGGACCCCCCCTGCCCCTAGGGCGACGTCTACCATTGTTATTCCCACCTCTGCCTCTGGTAGGAAAAGCGACTCTGTCGTCAGGCGAAGTCCCTTGAGATTGTTTACGGAACCACATCTTTCCACCCTTCTGGCCTTTGGGGTAAGGCCTAGAAGGAGTCGAAAAACTGACTCCGACGGCAGAAAGGGTCTTGCCATCAGTCTCGCACCTAGTCAGGGTTTCTTTCACTTGAGGACCAAAAGAGATGATCCATCAAAGGGAGTTCGTGAAAGACGTCTTGAAAGGTTCATAAAGTTGCATAGCCGCATCCAGGTGTGCCTACGTAAGGCTACCCCTGTTCCTGCGGCTCTGCTCGCTCCATCGGCCGCATAAGAGAGGAGGCGCATGGAGGAGTTGGAAATGGAATTAAGGATAGCCAGCTGCGTGTTCATTTTCTCTTGGAAACCCGCAGCTGTAGGGTCCTTCAACATTTCACTCGCTTCCTTGATCAAGTCCCTTTGAAGACGAGTGAAATGGCACAGGTAATTCAGCGACGCATGGTAAATGTCGCTGAGGAGAACATCCGCTTCCCGTACCTATCCATGGACCTAGATTCCGTGTTAGGTGGATGGACAGGCACTGAAGGATCAGCCAGTTCCTTCTTTGTGGCGGCAGCTACCACCATAGCATCCACAGAAACTCCTTTTGATAAAAATTGCTTGTCTGATGGAGCTGTGATGAATTTGGAGGGTCTCCTGGGAGTGGGGTCCACTGAATCAGGAGCCGTCCATGCCTTCTTAGCAACCACCTGCATGAGGGGTCAAGGGGGACACCCAGGAGGTGGAAGGACGAGAGCCAAACGCCTCAAGATACACAGATTCGTCCTCCGAAGGGTTGAGGGCTGGCCAATTTCCCCTCTGTTTCAGGATCTCCAGAATGTCTGCAAATGAGACATCTTCAGAAGGGGAACGGGGAACCCTCAGAATCATCCATATCTGCGTCTGTGGTGATAGACTCAGGTGAGTCAATGTGCTTCCTCTTGCACTTCCTCTTCCGAGGGGGCTCTTCTGCCAAATCAGGAGAGGCCTCGGAAGAGGATGAAATCCCCACAGGGGGCTCCTGAGGAGCTGGCTCTCTGCGGTCCGGGATGAGAGAGTGAGTCGACTTACCCTGAGGCAGCATCGAGGGAGGGGCTGACGGAGCCGACTGTGGAGTAGAGCCAGGCTCTAACACACTCCGCATGACCTCGAATGCACCCCTGTCAGGCAGAGCCAGAGGTTCCCGCTCCGAGGAGCTAAGAACCCCCCTCGGCACCGACAGTGATGGCTCCGAGGCCGATGTCGGAGCCGAACTCACCAGCGCCGAAGCACCGAGAGGGAGAGGGGGGTCGGACAAGGGTCCGATGCCACTCACCCCCTCGGAGCCGACGAGGGAAGTCCGGCGCCGAGATTCCTCCACAGAAGAAAACGGAGCCGACGACAGAGCCGAAGACAATTGTCTCGGCTCGGCAACCACAGTCTCGGTTCTGACACGACCCGGCTCCGAACTCAAAAGAGTCGAAGGAGGAAAGAGTTGATGGACCGGGGCAGGCACCGACTGATGAGTCGGGCTCTGAAGCATCTGGGCTAGTGCCTCGGACTTAAGTAGTCGACTCACTACCCTCTGAAGGTCATGATCGGACAGCCTCGATGACCTAGAGGAATGAGACCTTAGGCTCCGTTCAGACAGCAGGGGAGAACCTGGAGCCGAATGAACGGAGCCAATAGATGGTGACCTTGATCTCTTTCTAGTTGTCGGCTCCGAAGATCTTGTCGGAGCCGACACGGGTACCTCGATAACCTCGGCTCCGGCCGGAGCCGAGGAAGCCACAGAAACTGTGGACTGAGTCTTATCGGCTCCAGCCGGAGCCGATAAAGGCAAAGGTTGAACAACCTGAGGTCTCGGCTCAGAAGCGGGCCGAAAGACCTCGATGCCTTAGAGGGCTTCCCTGTTGAAACTGACAGGGAATCCTCTGGTTTTAACAAGCCTCTCAAAATTAACTTGTTCTTTCTCTCCTGCAGGACCCTGGGACTGAAGCCATGGCACACAGCACAGGAGTCCTGCAGGTGCAAAGGCCCTAGACAATAGACACAAGAAGTGTGAGCGTCTGTCAGAGACATTTTCTGACAGCACGCATCACACTTCTTGAATCAAGACCTTTGCTTCCTTTGACATTATCCTAACTGACAGGTGTACACTAACACACACCAAACACACAGTTATACCCTGTCAGAAAAATTATTAATACTAAAATAATTAACAATTTTAGTAAAAATACTAGAAATTAAGCACAAAAGTTAAAGTAACTACACAAACACACCCTAGGAAGGGAAGGCCAAAGGCCCAAGGGAAGAACCAACGGTTCTTTTAATAAGAAAACGGGAAAAATAGGGTCGGGGATAAAGAACTATATCCTACACTAATTTGAGAAGAATTAAAGTTAAAGGGGAAAAAGAATAACTTTTTAGTATAAAAAGCTAACACTCACCAGGAACCGGTAGAAGCAACCAACCTCGAAGCTGTAGCGGCAAACGAGATCTGAGGTAACTCTCGCCTAGCATTGTGGGATATAAGGGGAGCCTCGAGCCGGTGGAACCAACTCTCGAGCTTTTAGAGTGGCCGAGTCGGAGCCGAGGTCGGCTCCGAACCCATCCAGCAAGAATGAAGGCGAGATAGACAACTTAACATGGTAAGTTCTATGGTTCTCAAAAAAAAAGTGTTTGTGTTTGAAATTTGTATATTCCAGAACATTTTCTGCCATCGGAAGATTCTATGCTACATGTCCCATGCTGCAGGTAAATATACAGTATTCTCCTGCTCCTTAGAATGGCAGTAGACAAAAGAAGTGGTTAGACCTGTAGTGTGGGAACATAATACATAGACTTGGGAATCTCAAAAATATAGGAATAACATGCATATCACAGAAAGGAAATGGTTAATTCTAGTCCTCTTTCCCAGTGCCATTTTTGGCATATGTCAGTGGCTATGTAAAATAATTCAGAACTGGAAAGTACTTTTTATGATCAGTTAGCCAAATAAAAAGAAGACCAAGAACATGCCTAGTGGAAATTGGTTTTGATATTCACCCACATGAAAACATTGACCCAAGTTCCAGAGCCTGATTTGGAGATAACAGCAAGCAATAAAATTGTTAACACATCAAAAGGAAGATGTAAGGCATTTATTTAAAAAAATAAGTTTTTCTTTCACTGGAAGGAAAACCAATTTGATTAAGCATGTTATAATTATTAAAATATCAAAAAGAGTCCAGATGAGGCCTTATAGGAACCCAAATATATAGGAAAGTAGCTGAGTTGGCCTGTCAACCATATCCTGCTAAGCTGAGAATTATTGGACCCCTTTGGAATGACACCATTAGCTAAGCCAATTCTTAAAGTTGTTAATTTTCTGCTGGCATTGTGTTATCACCCTTGGAGATGGTAAAATGCTGCTCGATGCTAGGCTCATACATGTACCTGTCTGTGACTCACATTCTGAGAGCTCAATCATGTTCTGTCTCTTCATATAGTCCAAAGATGTACATCTTAAGTCATTCATGCCCAAATGGACTATGACTGAGTCATACTGGTACTTACGAGTATATGACCCAAGTGCTTGTGTAATCTGGTGAATTGTGGTTCCTGATAGGGAACTAACTGTAACCTTTCCCTTATCCAACCTGATAAGAGGGGCATCATTGTATCTCACAATGGAGTCGCCTATGACCAGACTATTGGGTTGTGGAGTGCTTTGTTTTATGGGCTTGGAAGCTGAGACACAATGAGATGTGGCTTTATTCTTTATGATGGGCATTATCTTGCTTGTGTGCATATAGAGTTTCTGAGGACTGTGGCTGAGAGGCTTTTGAGGTTTGGGTAAGTTACATGTGAGCACTTTTGCATATGTGGGTCTTTTGCTGGTGCAGTAAGTGATGTGGGTAAGTTGCTGACAACCTGTTTGTTGCTTTTTGTGTCTGTATGTGACAGTCTAACCTTCAGTATCAATGGGCTACATCTCTCACATACTGTACTTGTCTGTTTGGGAATTAAGTGGTTGTCAGTGTACCTAACACAAGTGTTACATTACATCAAGATGTTCATGTCCAAGCTGGATGCAGAGATAGCAGAAAACTGCCCATCAATGGTTAAAGGTGTCACTAGTACTTGATAGGGCAGGAGTGGAGGGTGTTTGCAACCAGATGAGGGAAGGGTACTTACTTGGTGTAATCTGCAACTAACTGAACCAGAGATGCTCTCTGAGCAGCAGTAGTCCTGGGTGCTATAATAAGGTAAGGAAGTCCTAGATAGCCCTAATTAAATGTGTAAATGTGGCTCAGCATGCATACTAGCTGCAGGACTCAGGTAAAGTTCTGAGATGTTTTTTATAAGGAAATTACAACTTCTGGTTATTGTGTGCATGCAGGGCACCAGTAATCATCACTGTACGAAGAGCAGCTTCTCACAGACACCAGGCTTATATGCAATCAGAAAAAGCAAGTTTTACACTAACTATTCCCTAAGATCAATCAAACACACAATGAGCTTTCCAACAGCAATTTCCAGCTCAGATAGGTGAAATCAGCCTTCTTCTGCCACAAGAGTGAACAATATGACCCTCTTAATGCAAAATGATTTGTTTGGAACCTCAAATAGATGCTTAATATTAAAAAAAACTTGATGCAATGTATTTCAGTGCAGAACAGCAGCCTTACAGCAGTTTGAAAATGCAATTGCTAAATCAGGCATGGAAAGAAAAAGCCTGCAGTGTAAGTTTGTTTTTGACAAATGCCTGCCAAGTAATGCTGTGCTTTGTTTGAAATCCAGAACCAAGTTAAGCTGAGGCTATCTCCTTTATGTACTGTTTATTCTGCATCTACTCTTGAAGTTAAAAAATGGGCATCCATTTGTATAACAAACAATTGCTGACATATTATTTTCTGTATCCAGAAGTTTTTAGCACTAGCAATATTATTTTGTTTGCTGCTTTAAAGACGTGGTTGCTTTATGCTTTGAAGAGCTGTGCAAAAAATGTTCACATTTTATAATTTGTTGATGAACTGAAACGGTTTTGATAAATATTTGTTAAAGTCTGTGCTGAACAAAAAGGTAAGTTATGTTACTGACAATACTGCCTCCTGTTTGAAGGGCATCAGAATATGTACCAGCTTTTCATGGTGCATGTGAGCACACACACACATACACACACACACACACACACACACACACACACACACACACACACACACACACACACACACACACACACACACACATATTGTTTACACAAAAATGAGACACTAGCTTCCTCCAAAACATGCTTCCTCACCAAAACAACTTTCTAAATCCTGTCCAGTACTTAGTAAAATAACAACTCTAGCTGCCATTTTACAAACTGCATTTCCTGTCCTCTTTAATATAAGCAAAAAGCACAAGCATAGGGATTCGGAACCACATGCCATTAATTTAATAAATCCATAAAAAAATGAATAAATGCACACATTACTTTTGATGGCTTCATTAAACATTTTTTTCTGTGGACCTGCACTTTCTTGCTTTTGCTTTTTATGTCTGGAACATTTTAGTTGAGTTCAGCCTTAACTGACTGAGATGTGTTTTGCTGGACTGAAAAAGCAACTTTGCCCACTGTACAAACAGAGCCTGTGATTCATAGACTGCTGCAGAGCAGGAGCTAATATTCAAGGTCACTCTGTGAAGTGCTGCAGAGCTAATCAGGCAGAAGATAGAGCCTGCATAATAACTAAAGGACTGAATACAAAAAACAGATGTGCACAAGTAATGTGATACACAGATCCATGTGACTGACCATCATAGATAAGACGGGCTTCCATGGATAAATTGATACTTGCTCATGTCTACAATGTAGTGTTATATAGTTGAGGCTACTATCCAGCCCTCACAAGGAAAGCAGCACAGCTGTGGATAGCAGCCAACATAAAGACCAATGTAAATGTGTACAGCTTATCCAGCACATAAATTATGAAGAAATTGGGTGGACAGTAAAATAAAAAAGGGGAAACACCACGAAGAGGTAAACATATAAAGGTAATCAAAAGGCATGAAAGTCGATATGGAAAAGAACCCCATTAGTAAGTTTTACAAAAGAATGTAGGTTGGAAAGATAATGAGGGATGGCTGTGAAAGGGACACAGGGAGAAGGCCTGATAGGAGGGGGAGACAGACAAATACAGAACACCCATGCAATTCTGCAGCTGTCTTATTCATCACAGAACATGCTGCACTGTGCCAAGGAAAGCATTCAACTGTTATCTCATCATCAACAGTAAACAGCTTTTATACTAGGATACAATGGAGACCACTTGAGACTCTTTCAGTTGACCATTATTAGAAGTTCCTTCATTTATCTCTTCAAATTCAGGCATGATGGGAACCACTGTCCTTCTCCATGTCACTAGCTACAGTGGGACCACTACCTCCCTGCTGATAGCTACACCCAGCAGACACTATTGCACCAGTACTAGGGGCAACAGTTGGTGGGATCTGAGATGATTGTGGTCTCTCATCCTCCTCTTCCACATCTAGACTGTAGAAGGGTGACACAAAGAGAACCACTAGCATACCCATATGCCACAAGTATAACCATACTTATACAGCAGACTTTCATGGATGATGTGCATATCCCACTACAAGAAGAAGTGCTTCTGCTTCCTAGAGTATTCATCATTGTACAGCCAATAGTCCTCTACAGCTGCAAAAAGAAACACGTACTGTTAATCTTGCATGTAAAATAGGGTACATTGTACATTAAAACTGTATAATACTCAGAAATAAATGCTGACAGTAATTTCTGGCACATTCTTCTGACACTTCACTTCTCACTGTCAGAGTATGTCAGGGTGGTGCCACATTAGGTAATCATATTGATGATGGCATTTCTGTCTGGTATGGCAGATGCCAGTACTACCACTCAACACTTCGCCAAGTCATAACCACTAACCAGATCAAAGGTGATGCCAGTCCTCCAGGTCAGCACCAGAATACCTCATCAGGGTGCACACTCATGGACCCATCTGTCTTCTTCAAAGGGCCATTGTACTGGCCTAACATACATGTCTTGAAGTATCTTTTAAGGAAGAGCAAATAATTGTGCTCTCTCTGGCACACCATGCAGAAATTCTGCATTTCTCACCAACTGAGGAAGCCATGGCACCTCAGTATGTCTACTCAAAAAGCAGTATGGTAGACCTTTGTGCACAAATGCGCACTTGTGAAGCATATGTTACAAAATGCAGAGCTGCATCTAAGTGTGCACATGCTGCATGCATGGGTAAATAGGTCACATGCTTTGTGTTACTGTGACATATACAGCTTGAGTTGACATACATGTGTGACATATTATGCACTGGCAGCATTTCACAGATAGTGGTGCTGAATGGCTTCATTAGTTTAACCACAAGGCTAACTGCCTCTTGTTAGTGAAATATAGTGCATTGGTGCCACTTTGTGCAAAACTGTACCTTAGAAATTCAGGAATTGCACTAAAGCCCATAAAAACATTGGAATTCACAAATTTTAGAAGGAGTCCTGTCTAGAAAATAGTATCTGAAATAAAACAAAACCTTGCGATGGAAGTAAGAGAGAGTGAGGCAGATGTTATAGTGTATGTACAACGGAGAGCTATTAATGAAGTTTGCGTGACAGAGTACCATATGCCTATGACTTGGGGGGGGGGGGGTGAAACAGTGAACAAAGCAAACTGTGAGAAGAAAATCCCACAAGGTGTGCAGGGTTACAGAGACATACTGTAAGTTGAGGCATGGGCAGATTGCATAAATTGGGGAGGCATAGAAAAAAAATGCAGCTGTTAATCAGGTGCATAGTGTGTGTGGGGGAACAGACATACTTGTGTGCGAGCCACAATGCAGCTTACACATAATCATTGACTAAAATGCTTTTTCAATAGGTGAGGCATGCCCACCTGTGGGAGGCAATTTCCTGCAAAGTGCAGTAGCCATGAGGATGAAATGCTGCAGCCAACTCTTTGCACCTATTCAGGCAGATCCTGTAGCAGTACTGTAACCAGATTTGACAGGGACTCATTCAACAAGTGAATGCTGTAGACAGCCATAATAGGTTTCTTCAAGAGATGTGATTAAGGGTTATTGATATGATACTCCATGCAAAGGAAATAGTATGGGACTTTTTGACAAATAAGTCCATCTTAAGGCATGAACCAAAAACACAAATGCAGATTACTGAAGTCAAGGAATATTTTGGTGTTACTCATTGGCCAGTGGCAGTGGTTTCTCATACCTGGGAGTGGCATGGATATGTGAGCTGGGGCTGGTCCCTTGCACCCCTGTATCAGATGGGAAAACACTTGATTAGTAATGTCTATTGCATTACAGTACACTATAGCACAAACCATTGCATGGTCCTGGAATGTGCAAAAGCTACCATGATTCCCGCACTATCCTGTCATGGCTATGATATAAAGAATCAACCAATGGGTGTGCAGGTCAGTGGGACAGGCACCAATTGCTGTTACCTGCACCATTCTGGGGATGATGAGTGTAATTTGTAGCTTGCAAGAAAATGTGCACCGACTGCACAGTGACATGGAGTGTAGGGACAGAGAGCACAAATGACTGATGAGGTTGCTGGTGAAAACTGTTGCCTACATAACTGCTTGCATAGATCCCATTGCAACTGTCATTCTATCTCCTGCCACAGTCCTTTCAAACAATGAAGGGTCCAGATGTGATGAGGAGGGACAAAAACATTTTCACATCAGACTAGACAGACCATTGTTGAGACTGCATCAGTATTTCCTGTGGACACTCAACCTATCATATCAGTTATAGGCACTAACCAGGTCAAGGGTAATGCCAATCCGCCAGGTCAACACCTGGGACATCTCATATGAATGCACACTCATGGTCCCATACTTTTGCACCTGCACTTTTATCTGTGAGAACACATATTACCACCAATGTCAAGAGCATCACCCTCATTAGATGTTGCCATAGCTCTACATCTTTTCTGCCATAAACTGCATCAGGCCCCAAAACTGTAGCTCAACCCAGTGGAAACCACTAATAGTCACATCATGGCAATATAACAACATAACTACTGAAGAGTGCAATTCCCAGCCTAGTAGACACATGTTACTATGATACCCCAACCTATAAAGATGATAATGTCTGTACCCTGCTCACCCCCTAATTTCAAGCATGGTGATGTCTAATGCATAATGCCACCAGTCCAGGCACTACACTACGTCTTTGGAGTGTGTCTATGTTGTGGCCCATTTGTATGGAGCAGATGCCACTTCTTTCCCAGCACTGCAACATTCTGGGCATTTTCTGATTGTGGTACTGGTGCTGCTGTACATTCCCTTGTCTGACTATCCATCCTGCCATCTGGATACTGCTGTGACATATATGTCAAGCCATGGCATGATGCTGATCCTGCTCCATTTGTTTGCACAATGCTATTTTGTGAAGCTTGGCTCAACAAAATGTACCTTTCTGCATATGTCTGGACTGTGTTGCAGTGCCCCACTTGAGGTGACTAGACATTAGAGGCATCTCTTCTGTAGTCCAAATGCATGCCCCACTTTGTTTCTTGTTTTTTCATGGGCTGAGTTGCTGACTATTTTTTCTTGCATGGACTGGCAGTTGCCTATTTAGGACTTTCCCAGGGATATAGGGTGTATCCAGAATCACCTGTAACACACACATTAAAAAAAAACATAATATACATGTCCTGCACCTTTCTTGCATTGTACCTTTGTATCTAAGTCAGTCTATCTAACATGTGTGTGCACTTGCCAGGCAATTAAGCTAGGGGGATTCCTGATATACCCACGGGAACCACTGGCATAGGTCAGAAGTGTAAAAAAATATGAATCTTGCAAACTGCCCAGGTGATGCACAGACATTACAAATAATGTCCTGCATTGCATATTACCATGCACTTCAGGGAGTGAAAAACTTTCCTATTAGTATATAAAAAGCCCTCAACACCACATGAAGCCTCAATATCAAAATGTGTGGAATCTGTGATTCCCAGCACCTCGAGGAAATGATCTGTTTCATAAAAGATTGGCATGTTGTTGGTATTCTTCACTGCTGCCATGGGTGGCAGATATGGTTTTATACATGGTATACTGTAATGCCAAATAATTGGCTCAGAACTGCAAATGCTGATGCCTGCCATATCTCTAATGTGCACCTTTTAGTTCAGAGGGAGTTTTGTAGCTAAATGTTTAAGGCTAGCCATACCTTTTTATTCCAAGAAAGGGACATACCATGCACTCCCCACTCCCTTGATTCTGCTTGAGGGAGTTACAGTTCAAGTAAGTGTCATTCAGCATCCATGTCCACTCAGGAGCAATCCACAGCCTACTGTTCTGTGAGGTGGTTGCATTTCAAGGCATCCTTATGATCCCCCCCATCAGTGCATATTTATTTATTGATTGATTGACATTTGACTAACGGGAAAGTCCAACTGGGTAGAAGAGGCCTGGGAAGAAAAGCTCCAGATTATTACAAAACATTTGAAGAACAATAATTTTACAATCTTCAGAAATAAAACAAAAAACATCTGCAGTTTAATTATAACAAATTAGACATAATATAAAAAACATTTAAAATTTATAGAAGTTTTTGACGGTTTATACAAAAATTAAAGGTAAGTTAGTCTAAAACAAACAGGAATTACAATGTGAATTGAGGGAAAAACATGCTTATGGCATATTTAGACAGAAAGTCAGGGAAGGAATTTGATAGAAGTGAGGAAGTAAGTGAAGAAGGGAGAGTAAGGAGGTATAAGGAATGACAAGGTACTTCTTCACATTTAGGGATATAGTTTATCCTAGTTTTGAGCAAGAATGAAGATCAATTTTAGATAGGAAGCCTTTCAGTGTGGTTTTGAAAAATGGGAAGGAGTGTAGTGACCTGATGGATACAGGTAAGGAATTCCAGGGCTTAGAAACACTGTATGAATCCAGACGATGCCCAGCATATTTGATAGGTTTGCAGACAAACAGGTGTTTTTGGTCACATTGAATGAATGGGAACATAATTGTGTAGAATGCTTTTTGGTGCTGGCAAGGCAGATGGATGCTGGATAATTTTGTAGGTGGTAAGGAACTATGTATATTAGTCGATAGTTCTAACCAAACTGTCTTGCCCTAAAGTAGCTCAACTGGCTTGAGCTGCCAAAACTACTGCTACTTAATCAACTCTCTACAGCACGCAAACTGTACTACCTGCCTGACAAAACCCCATCACTACAGCATTTAATTCAGCCCTACACAACCACCAGAAACTTAACATCTAGTAACCAAAACCTTATACATTTATTTATTTTATTTTTATTTTACATTTGTTATTTTACATTTGTTAACCGGGCTAGTCTGACTGGATATATTTCCATTTTCAGCAGAGGCCCGGGGAGAAAAGCTCCACAAAGACATAGTAACTATTACATACGATGCAATAAAGAGCAGCATAAAAAATATACTGTATCAGGAAAATATTATACAAAGAATCAAACTTATTGTAGTCACAATTAACAGTTGTACAATAGTGTACCTTTCAGCAATGAGATCCCATTAATGCTTTGTAAGCTCTCTGTGAACCATGGCTTTTGCTGTAGCAGGCAACTGAGTAAATGTCATGAAAATCCTACTAGGACAGCTGAATTTTATTTGGGGTTAATCAGGGTATTTAATTGATGGTCATCAAACACAAAAATAAAAGTCTCTCTTTGCCTGCACCATAGCCAGAGTTTGGAATCGACTCCCAAATCACATTACTACTATACCCTATGCCTTCCAATTTAAAAACAAAACTCCTCAAAAGCCACTATTCAAACAACTGGATCTGCTCCTGTGTCTCCCCAGGTTAAACCAAACCACTGCACTGTTGCATGAATTAATCTGTTAATGATCACCAATTACTTCCTCTAGTTATCCAGGTATACAAGTTCGACCCCAAGTATATGGGCTTTTCAGAATGAACTCCTAAAACATTTTGTACTTTTTTTCTCAAATACTGTATTACTTCTACTCTTACAAAGTACTGCATATAAACCTTACTACCAGTAATGCTACAAAAACATTTTGTACTTTTTTTCTCAAATACTGTACTACGCTCAATCTTACAATGTACTGCATATAAACCTACTACCAGAAATGTTAAACTCATTCTACTGCATGCTGAAATGAGTCTGTAATGTACTTGTATATAGTCCTGATAACAAAATGCTAATATTGGAATATTGCATGCTGTAATGTATACGTAGATGTAAATGAAATCCTCACTTGTATTGTAGTGTATGTGGAGCTTTTCTCCCCAGGCCTCCACTGAAAAGGGACCTGTGCCCAGTCAGACTTTCCCGGTTAACAAATGTAAAATAAAATTAAAAAAAATGTATCCACAGCACTATAGTACATACAGTGGATATAAAAAGTGTACACACCCCTATAAAATGCCAGTTTTTTTGTGATATAAAAAAATGAGACCACAATAAATCATTTCAAAACTTGTCCCACCTCTAATGTGACCTATAATGTGTACAATTCAATGGAAAAACAAACAAATCTGTTGGGGGAAAAATATAAAATATAAAAAACGTACAATAAGCTGGTGGATGTGTTCACACCCTTAAACTAATACTTTGTTGAAGCACCTTTTGATTTTTTTACAGCATTCAATCTTCTTGGGTACACACCTGCCATCAATTAAATACCCTGATTAACCCCAAATAAAATTCAGCTGTCCTAGTAGGATTTTCATGACATTTACTCAGTTGCCTGCTACAGCAAAAGCCATGGTTCACAGAGAGCTTACAAAGCATTAATGGGATCTCATTGCTGAAAGGTATCAGGAGAAGGGTACAAAAAAGTTTCCACAGCATTGGATATAGCATGGAACACAGTGAAGACAGTCATCAAAAAGTGGAGAAAATATGGGATAACAGTGACATTGCAAAGAACTTTATGTCCCTCCAAAAGTGATGATAAGACAAGATGAAAACTGGTCAGAGAGGCTGCCAAGAGACCTACAGCAACACTGAAGGAGCTGCAGAAATTTCTGGCAAGTACTGGTTGCGTCCTACATGTGACAATCTCCCATATTCTCCATATGTCTGGACTATAGGGTAGGGTTGCAAGACGGAAGCCTTTTCTTATAGAGAAGAACATCTGGGCCCAGCTAAAATTTGCAAAACAATACATTAAGTCTCCCAAAAGCATGTGGGAAAATATGTTATGGTCTGATGAATCCAAAGATGAACTTTTTGGCCAGAATTCCAAAAGGTACGTTTGGCACAAAAACAACACTTCGCATCACCAAAAGAACACCATACCCATGGTAAAGCATGGTGGTTGCAGTATCATGTTTTGGGGTTGCTTTTCTTCAGCTGGAACTGGGGCTTTAGTCAAGGTTGAGAGAATTATGAACAGTTCCAAATACCAGTCACTTTTGGCCCCGAACCTTCAGGTGTCTGCTAGAAAGCTGAAGATGAAGAGGAATTTCAACTTTCTATATGATAATGACCCCAAGCGTACATAAGAATGGCTTCATCAGAAGAAAACTAAAGTTTTTGAATGGCCCAGCCAGAGCCCAGACCTAAATGCAATCGAAAATCTGTGGCGTGACCTGTAGAGGGCTGTGCACAAGATATCCCCTCACAATTTGACAGATTTGGAGAACTTTTGCAAGGAAGAATGGGCAAATATTGCCAAGTCAAGATGTGCCATGCTGATAGACTCCTACCCAAGAAGACTGAATAATGTAATTAAATCAAAAGGTGGTTCAACAAAGTATTAGTTTAAGGGTGTGCACACTTATGCAACCAGCTTATTGTACTTTTTTATTTTTTACATTTTTTCCCTTAACAGATTTGCTTGTTTTTCAATTGAATTGTACAGGTTATAGGTCAACATTAGTCAGGAAAAATTTTGAAATGATTTAATGTGGTCTCATTTTTTGTAGCACAAAAACCTGGCATTTTAACAGGGGTGTGTATACTTTTTATATTCACTGTACATGTGGATACGTAGGGTTACTAATATGTCTATTGGAAACTGTGTATGTGTTTCTGTATGCACAGCCCCTGTGGATGTGTTCATCACAAGCACAGGGTGTGGTGTTGGATTACCAGAGTCCTAAGCTGGGTCATAAGGCTGACATCACGTGTATGTGTGTGTGTGTGTGTGTGTGTGTGTGTGTGTGTGTGTGTGTGTGTGTGTGTCTGTGTGTGTCTGTGTGTGTGTGTGTGTGTGTGTGTGTGTGTGTGTGTGTGTGTGTGTGTGTGTGTGTGTGTGTGTGTGTGTGTGTGCGTGTCTGGAGGGGAGATGTTCAACTGGGCCATGCAGAGGAGCTGTGAATGTCTTGTGGTGAATGACCTGTGATAGGGATGTGTGAGTGTTTGTCTGTACACCATCAAATGATGTGGATGCCCGACACAGGGCTATGTTGGACAGCTGTCGACTGCACATGGCAGGGTGTATGGTTCACCATTTCCCTGCAGGGATGTGGTAACTGGTTCTGCCAGGGATATCACTGGCACCGCCAGGCCCAAGGACAGATGCAGTACTACTCCCTGATGGTAACTGCTGTCTGCTGGATCCACATCCTTGATGGGACTGGCCAGGACAACGTGCCTATGGCCTGCTCCCGTGTTGTGTGGACAGCACCCTCCCTTTGGTAGTGCTGTTGGTACTGCCATTGTGGGACTGTGAATGTGTATGGGCATGTGGGCTCACAGCTGATCATGTTGCTGACCTATGTCTACCTGGCCGATACCCTGCTCCCACCACATGCTCAAGCATAGACATTGCACACTCAGGCAGTGACAATGTCTCACAACTCTGTCTATCCACAACATCGGGAGGATGTAATATGGCATCACAAATGCTGTGAAGATCGTCAAACATGGCAGGGAGCGTTACATTCATGACCCTGAGCATCTGTCTAGTTTTGCAGTCAGTACGCATCTGTGCCTCCATGATGGACCGGAACATGCATCTGGTGACACGTGCTGTGGCACTTGTGACAGGGGCTTGATGGGCAGCAGTCCTCTGTTAAGTACCCCCGTCAATTTGGCTGTGTGTGGCGTTGCCTGCTCTCTGCCTATGGCTGGTGTCTACACTCACACTCGCCATACTCAACACACTAGCCTGTTCCAGGCCACCACCCTTAACCTGTCCATTATCTGTGGTTGTTGGGGACTGGGCATGTGGGGCATACTGACTGTGTGTGGGGACATGGTGGGTGAAAGTGGGATAACAAATAATGGCATGGATTCAGACACCAACAACCCCGCCTGTGCCTCACTATGACCATCATCATCATGGGAGTCTGCTAAGACACTGACATCAGGTTGTGAGGAGGAGGGACACCAACCCCTGTATTCAGCTGCATATGTGAATTAATACCCTTCAGTATTATGTTTGCTGAAACACACACACACACACACACACACACACACACACACACACACACACACACACACACACACACACACACACACGTGCACACACTCCTGGTACAGTCTAGCACAGCTGTGGCACCTGTGGGCCCTTCAGGGCAGACCTTACAGTAGTTCTGCCTGCTGCAATCCATCTCTTTCACTGCCACTGTAAGGCCCAAAACAAAGGGTGATGAATCCTACTGTGTGATGGGCCTAGTAGCAGAATGGTAATTGTGGCCAAGACCAAGGCTATTGGAGTAAGCTATACAGTGTCACCATGTGCATATGCATGTTCTGTAAGAACTGATTTACTACTATACAGATCACAGACAATGACAAGGTATAATGATATGTGATGATAACTGATGAAGGGACAAAACTATACACTATCATTGCAGTACCTGCACAGTTCGGACTCACAGAGACTCATTTCCGACAACATTGCTGGACAGTCTGCAATACATACAGGACACATGTAAAGTTCTAGGTGCATTGCCTCATAAGATGATACCAGGCTATTGGCCCTGATGCCCTCACTTTTGCCCATGTCCCTTCCAAGCTAGCACCTGTTTCCCCTGTCCAGCTGGTCCACCCGTGGGATCCCAGGGGTGAACCATCCATTTCCCATGGAGTTGGCCAGCTTCTTCTTTAAGAGGGATAAACATGTACACTGCTAGACATGGGGAGGGAGTGTATTTTATAGACAGTGTATTGTGTGGGACAGTACACTATCCCCCCAACAAGTACTATACATGTCACAGACCAGGTGAGGGCCTTGTGTGCATGATGAGTGAGTGGGGTTTGTCTTACAGATATGCAGAAATGCCACCAGTGCTGGTTTGGAAATGGCCTTGTATGCCACACACAGGTCACCTATGCTCAGTCTGTATGCGACTGAGTACAGGGACAGGGCTTTCAGCCTACCTGTATTGGATGTGTGTTACAGACCCTGGATTTGCCTGGTCAGGAACCTCTGTGGTCTCTGCAACTGCTGCATTTGCTTAGCAAAGTACATGTCAAAGGAGCCATTGTACTTGATAATGTGTCTGATAAGGGTGGAGTACAGGGATGCTGTGGCCTCCTGGTTCATGGATGACCTACCCGTATTTATGAGGTGGCTCATGTAGACAGCCTTTTGTACAATGGTGGCCAAATGGTGGAAAACTGTGAGGTTGTTACCAACCTTGGTGCACAAGTCACCTCACACCTGATTACGTGCTCAGTACATTATTACTGTCATAATTAGTGTGGATGGCATCTGCCACAGCAGGGAGAAGGATGCCTCTCCTGGCATTCAGTTTGTAGAAATGCTTCTTGCAACAGTCATTAATTGGGTGAGTGCCTCTTGGGGGATGCTTACATCAGTATGAGAATGTAAGACAGTGGCCAACTTGCAAGCATATAAACACCTGGTCAGCTATAGACCACTGCTTTTGTCTATATTGCTCCAATACGGTCCATTAGAACTAAAACCAAAACTGCACCATGGCTCTCTAAGGAAACAAAATCCAAAATCCTATCTAGAAACAAGATGTGGGTCACATGGCGTACCTCTAAAGACCCACACTCCCACCAAACCTTCCGGCAACTTAGAAATGAAACTAAAAGAATGATCTTAAATGATAAAAAAAACTTCTTCCTCCACCTCCAACACAAACACCTTAATAATCCACAAAAATTCTGGGCAGGCTTAAACAAGCTCCTGCACCCAGGCCAGGCAACCACCCCCACTCCAACAACTTGCAAACAACAGTGCCCTGTAAACATTGCTAACACATTCAATAGTTTCTTCACAGAAACTATACAATCCCTGGCCACACAATTCAAACAAACAACCAGCCCACTCCACTACCCATGCCAGCAGAATACTACAACTACATCAGATCATCTGTTTACCTTGATCCAGTACCCATATCCTTTATAACATCTCTTCTTAAAAACTAAAACCCACTAAGCTAGCAGCTGACCTTCTCCCAGCTGAGTTTCTGCAAAAAGCAGCTGAGGCCATTTCCTATCCCGTCTCCATAATCATAAACCGTACCTTGTCAGAAGCCTTCATCCCTCCATATGGAAAATGTCCCACATTATTCCTCTCCATAAAGGTGGTAGCTCACTAGAGCTAACCAACTACAGACCTATAGCTATACTCTCACCCCTGGCCAAAATTATGGAAAAGTGTGTCCACAAACAACTGATGGAACACCTCACCAAAAATAAAATTCTAGCCAACTCCCAACATGGCTTCAGGCCAAATCACAGTACCACATCAGCCCTACTATCCTTTTCTAATACCATCAATAACTTCAGAAACAATAATAAACTATCATCTGCTCTTTTCTTAGACCTCTCCAAGGCCTTTGATATGGTGAACCACATTCAACTCCTCCATACATTAAAAACTATCACTCAGCAATTCCACGCTGAAATGGTTCCAATCCTACCTGTCCAATAGGCAACAGGCTGTTCTATGGCAGGACAAATTATCTACATGCCTACCTGTTACACTTGGAGTTCCCCAAGGATCTATTCTTGGCCCTCTTCTCTTCACCATCTTTGTTAATGACCTGCCCACAATCACACCCCATGCCACATGCATTCAATATGCAGATGATTCGACTATCATCAGCACTGCCTCCAACCTGGCAGACCTCACTGCTTCAACCCAAGACACCTTCAACCTAATAGAAAAATGGTTCTCAAGTCGACAACTAGTTCTCAACCCCAACAAAACAAAACTACTTACTTTCTCACCCACTAACAAGACTCTTCCCCACCTTCTCTATTACATCCTCCAATGGAATCACTATATCACCAGAAGCTCACACAAAGCTATTAGGTGTTACCATTGATAACTCCCTTAAATTTGACACCCATTTCAATCTTACCATCAAAACCGTCAATAAAAAGCTTGTCTCTCTCTATAAAGTAAAACACTTTCTCACTCCTCACGCTAAAATTACAATTGCCAGCACACACCTACTATCAACTCTTTTCTATGACTCCCCCCTCTTTACAAACCTAAACAAGACAACCCTTAACAAACTTGCTTCTTGTTACAATCACATAGCTAGATTTGCCACAAATTCCACATTTAGAATGCACCACTGCACTAACTTGAAGCAACTAGGGTGGTTAGAGTTTTCCAGCCAACTCCATTTCAACCAACTCAAAACGGCTCACCAGATACTGTATCACCCAGAGAAAACACCAGCTCTGAAAAACATCATTCACGCCTATATTAACCTGCAATCTTTACGCTCCTCCAATAAGATCTTAGCTCAAACTACCAAAGCCAATAATTCTGCTGGGGATTCTCTATTCTCAAACTTTGTAGGTAAAATGTGGAACTCCTACCGACCATGCTCACCTCAGAACCCTCACTCCTACAATTCAAAAAAAAGCTTAAACCCCATCTCAATACTCTCTGGCAATGTCCCTGTTCCAAACCTGATTAACCACTATAATTTACCCTTCTCTTACCTCACTATCCTTAACCGCTTTTTAACAAGGCCTATGTTTTTTTTATATGCTGCTGTTGTTTTTTTCCCAAGATGTGATGTATCCTTATATTGTATTTAGAACTCAACTATCTTCCTTTTTTTGCATTAACAATGTTCATATGTCTGTTATGTACCTGGAGCTTTTCTCCCCGGGCCTCCGCTGAAAATGGACATGTATCCAGTCGGACTCTCCCGGAGGTTGGTTATCGATATATGTATATATATATATATATATATAAAATTTGTATATATATATATATATATATATATATATATATATATATATATATATATATATATATATATATATATATATATATATATATATATAGGTCCACTTTGTACTTTTGAAATACTGAAAACTGCAGTATTTCGAACCTAAAAAGCCGCAGACTCACATTTTTGAAACCGACAAAAGCGTGAAATTCAAAATACCGAAGCACAGATATTTTGAATTTCTGCTTCCGGCAGTACAGTGTGTGGATGTTTAGGTTTAATTTTAGTAAGTTTGTGTGTGTAAGTATGTTGGTTAGGGATTTAGTGTGTTTAAGTGTATGCTGTGACTGTTATGTGTGTGTTTGAGGGACTGTAAGATGTGTGTGAGTTCCATTTGTGTTTCTGTTTGTGCAATCTCTGAGATAGAATATAAAAGTAGGGGGTGTGGGGGTTGTGTATGTTTTTGTGTGTGCTGTATGTGTAGTGTAGTTACGGGATTTTGAATTTCGCGGTTGTGTGTTTTCAAGTTTGTGAGTTTTGATTGGGTTTTCAGCTTTGTGGTTTTGAAATACTGAATTTAGATTTCAGTATTTCGAAATTACAAAGTGGACCCATATATATATATATATATATATATATATATATATATATATATATATATATATATATATATATATATATATATATATATATATATATATATATGAAAGAGTACTACGGATATATATTTTTCCCTTATGTTAAATGAATGTAGTGCATGATATGTTTGTAAAAACATTACAAATTCATACAGCTCTGATGGTGTAGAGGTATGTTGCTGTGTTTGCAATGCTAGCGTCCTGTGTTCGAGACATGGCAGCGCTAATTATTTTGTTGCTGGACAGAACAAGGGCTGATGGAGACAGAGTGATTAAGGCACTTTTAAGCAGTTGTATGCGGGTTTGCATAGTTTTGCAAGGTGCTAAGCGATGCTAACAGATGGTTAAGCCCTCTTAGCTTCACTTAACACTGGTTACTCCAACTTACACATGCGCTAATTTTAATTAAAGAAAAAAAAAGGTTGATACTGAAATGATGAAATTGGGGCAAGCAGGGAGTAAAACATTAAGAAAACCAGCTAGGGATGTGCAGGGTGGGTGTAGGAATGGACCATAGCTCTGCATTTCTTCTGCTGCAACAGCTGTGAATAATGTGTAGAATTTGGAATTTACAGCCTCACACCCCACAAGGAGGGATGTTGGCAACAGACATTTGTAGAATAATTTGTGTGTAGATTGATTAATTTCACTGTACATGGGGGCAAAATGTAGAGCTATGTATGGGACAATGATTTTCTTGTGGGACAGATGCCCTTTTTTTAGGTGAGAGTGGAATGTTGGGGAAGGGCTGTAGGTATATTTGGGGAAGTAGGTTTGGCAGGATGTGTAGCATTTGCAGACAAGACACACAAGACTGCAGGCAGGGGTGAAATATGACACATGAGGGGGTAAACACCTTGGATAGGGAGGGTGGCTGGGAATCAGAGGCCCATGAGCCCCCAAATGGCTACAGTGAGACTGAGGTCCCCACCCATGTGCAATCACCACTGCACCTTCATGGCCCTAAATGTGGCTGTGCTGCGGGCTGGACAAGAGGAGCAGCCTGTCCCTCCAGGAGTTCCAGGTGGCCCTCCATCTGGTGCAGCTGCCCACCCAACTCAGAGCATATGATGCTGCACATCATACCCTGCAGCTGATGGGTTTCTCTCCATGCCCATGCCCCTGGGTGAACTCTGGCTACTTTACTGGAGGGGACTTTTACATGTCAGGGTTACATACTTGGCAAAGAAGGGGTACCCTGCAATGATGCTGCTAGAGTCTGCTACTAGCATAGTTCACTTGGATTTCTATCTGTGTCCAGTGTGATTGGCAGCAGTGACCACTAGCCATGACAGTGTGACACTTGAGAGTCATGTATTTGGAAGAGGGCATGATGTATGTACCTATCCTGCTGTCATTTGAAGGCATGGGGTTGGGCAGTGGGACAGTTGTACATGGGGTATTGTTATACCCTTCAAACAGCTACTACAAACATTTCATTACCTGTAAGACCTGTGGAGAAAATATTGGTTACCACTATCTGACCTGTTTCTACAAATATTCCAATTTTCTTGAGTGTATATATGCACATATCTCAATATCACTCCCTGGATTCAAACTCTATTTGGGTGTGCTAAAATGAACTATAAGGCTGTTTCTTATCACACTGGGGGAACTGCTGTCTCTTGTTTGACTGTTTTCTGCCTAATACTCTGTGGGTCAGACAGTCTGATCTTGTAATTCTGAGATTCATGCATGACAGATAGTTACTGTACTGTGTAGTAATCCTTTGAAATTATACGATCTGGAAAACGAAGGTTAACACAAGGCACTGCAGCAGGAGACACACTGCAATACATTTGACATTAGTATTCAGTGTTTGGATCTTAGTGCATAACATATGTCATATTTCATGTATATCCTGTTTCACAGCTCCACAAGCTACAGTTCTGCATACTAGCTGATTCTCAGAACAACATCTGTTAATTAATACTGTCAAACCCATATTTTCTGTGCAGAACCTGTACACATTCTTGTTGTTGTTGTTGTGTCCTTCGGCTTTTCCCAGTTAGGGGTCGCCACAGCAGAACTCCGGTCCACTAATGATTGGCAGTAGATTTTTACGTACCGAGTTGCCAGCTCTGATGCACAGCCTTCAACGAAGGTATGCCCATTCTTGCATGTCTCCATGCAGAAGACGGTCTAGCTGAGAATCGAACCGGACAGCATCTTACTGTGAGGCGACAACGCTACCACAGCACCACCACCACAGTCAGAACCTGTACACATTCTATTTCTACAAAAACATACCAGAATAAACACAACAGTTGGTGGTTTAGGTTTTTATTGTGGTTATATGACACAGTGCTCTACTACTGCATATGCTGTAGATGACTATTAGTCAGGCAAACTTTTCTTTAATGGTTAGACACAGAACAAAGTTAACAATTTACTCCTTCTTATTTATTTCTCTATATACTGAAAGGTAGATCTTTACTCAACAGCCTGTCAGCCCAGCCTTGTCAATCTGTCCACATGGGCCCCAGCATTGCTAGCCCTCTCTGCTGCAGCTGTAGGGGGAGAAAACAAACATGATGCCTACCTGTCTATCAGATTCTCAGGCTAGAATTTGGTACAGCTATATCTGGGATACTTACAAACTGCTGGAGCATTCCTGCCCTGAGCATCTTGTATCCACTGGGCCAAGAGCACCCCCTTCCTCTGCTTTAGGTCGGCATAGTGATACCTGCTCACAAGTTTGGAGGATCTCACTGGCACTGATGAGATTGCATGCCAGATGGTCCCAGGCCTCTGCTTTATACTGTGTGCCCTGGTACTGGCCCTGCAGCAGTCTGTCATCATGGTTTGCTACAAGGAGCCCAGCCATAACTCTGAACTCCAAAATGCTAAAGTGCTGCACTCAAAAGCGCAAGCCCTCACCAACACTTGACATAGTTCCTACTCAGAGAAATCTACAAGCATTTCTGGCTGTATTCCTGCCCATGCCATTTAAATAAGGCTATATTCCCACCCGTTGCCATCATTGGACCATATTGAAAATACTGAGCTTAGCTAAGCAGTGTGCAAACCCATTAAGCTGAGTTGAACAGTGCTTAAAGGGATATCTGCTGAGCATTGCTTAATAGTGCACAAATCCATTTAGCTGAGCTGACTGCTCCTTATCATTCACATTTAATTAATTCTTACACCGACTAAGCATAGCTGAGCACTGCTAACCATTCTCACATTTCATTTAACGAAAATCAGGATACTGACTAAATTAATCATTGCTGACATATTAGTAAGTGTATATAATTTACTTTACATGATATCCCTTGTGCCTTCATTACATTACCATGGGGTGTGACTATACCGTATGGGACACTTGTGTATACATGGGTGATATCACATGTTATATGCACTCACACTTACATTGTAGACCAGCTACATTTCCCTGGTTGACAAATATCAATTATTACATAATTTAAAATTAAAATAATAGTTTTAACACTGCTTTCCCATGTAAAAGTAAAGTGCCTGTCTTGGTACTCGAACAGTGAACATCTGCATGCAAACCTGACACGCTGACCACTATGGTATCTTGGCATGAGGATGTTAGTTGTATATTTTTATTTATCTTCTATGGGATGTTTAAGCAATGCTGAGCAGAGGGCCATAATGTACACACCTACTCAGCTATGCTTAAGCATACCTTTGGATGGTAAAAACAACATTTAATAAATCCACTTTATTTACATGTATATGTACTCTTTGTCAGTCACAGTAAGGGGAAATTGTAAAGGGACACATATGGGCAGATTTTAATTATTGCTCTTGCAAACTTAGGAAGTGTAACTGTGGTTTTCTAGCAAATCATTGGCAAGTCACTCAGGGTTTAAATCAGAACATACTGACAGACATTTGGGTTTCAGACTTCATACCCTTCAGGAAATCTGTGCTAATGCAAACCTTTTATTCTATCAACTTTCTGGGTTTGTAAGTGCTATATTTAAAAAGTGTCCCTATTTTTGTGCCCTTGTCCCCCCATTGCTTATGGCTTCGTACACCTTTCTTGCTGTAGGAGGTTGAGAGGTATGTGAGGCAGGTATCTGGGCATTCTGCAGTAACCTATACAGTTGAGGGTTATGGCTGTATACCACTTTTACAATGGCAGACATTTGGGTTTCAGTCTTCATACCCTTCAGGAAGTCTGTGCTAATGCAAACCTTTTATTCCATCAACTTTCTGGGTTTGTATGTGCAATATTTAAAAAGTGTCCCTATTGTTGTGCCCTTGTCCCCCCATTATTTATGGGTTTGTACAGCTTTTGTGCTCTAGGAGGTTGAGAGGTATGTGAGGCAGGCATGTGGGCATTCTACAGAAACCTGTACAGTTGAGGGCTATGGCCATACAGCACTTTTACAATGCAGAGGGTGCGTGACAGTACCTGTCACACACCCCCTGCATTGATTTCTTGCTCCCCTATCCATTTCAGTGTCTGTGGACACTGAAATACTCATTTTATTTGATTTCAGTGTCTGCAGACACTGAAATGTTTTCAAAAAGTATATGGCACTTTCTGAGTGCACGGGGCATGTTAGATGTGAACACCTAAACATGCCCCCTGCACTCAGTAGTGTTCGTGTCCATTTAGTCTTAGCAGCAGTGTGCCTTCATGAATATGCAAGGCATGCTCCTGTTAAAGCTATGTGGAAACTGACATAGTTCACTCCATGCAGGAATAGCACTATTCCTGCACTGAGTTTATTGAATCCAGGGGTATGTCTATCACTACTTATGAATTGCAGCAGGTTCAGATTTGGGTAATCTGTATTTAGATAGCTTGATGACTTGTAAAATTTTTGGTGACTTTGAGTGCGTTTGACTTCATGAAGGTATGGTAATGAAAGCTTATTTCAGGTGGCAAGGGATGGTAGTGTTTGATGAGAAAGGACAATAAGATTAGTTTGTATCATTCTAGAATGGATGTATTGAATCTTTACAAGCACATTGGCTAGTGAAGTGGATGTGGTTATAACAACTAGGATAAGGCAAAGCATTATTACTGATCTGCCCAATCATTGATGGGTTTATTATTCAGCCTTTCAGGAAACAAAAAATGGTGGTATATTGGCATTGCTTTAATAGAGAGTAATTAATTATGAGCATTCTAGGAATGGGCACTATAGACCCCGAGAATGTGTATCTCATACCACGCGAAACAGTTACTGAGATGAATAGTATCAATGTGGCTATTTGCCTTATGTTGTAGTTAGTTGAGCTCTAACCCTTCTCTCCGATACTCAGTCCCATCTAATTGGTAGCCCATATTATGGAAGCAGTAGGTCTCTGGGTCTGATAGCAGAGGTGCTGCATAACAACAGCCATTAACCTTGACAGTAAATTACCTACTATTACAGCTACTTCTTTAGCTATTCTGAAGACCTGTCTTACATATGAAAACTAGTGGGAGTAGGCTGCAGAAGGTATAAGGGTAGGTAGTACCTTAGTATGGTACAGGGACATGGTACATGCAAGTGGTTCCACTGTCAAAAAACTCACTCCTGCAGCTTTAAGCTTTAATGCCAGCTCTTACTAGACCACTTTTCAGGAGGTGATGAATTCAGATTCAGAAATTTCATAAACATCTTTTAGAAGCATTCTCTTCTGGTAGTCTTATAAGTGGCTTCTCTTCTGACTGCCCTATATGTCTGGACTGAGCAAGTGTGTGTGTGTGTGTGTGTGTGTGTGTGTGTGTGTGTGTGTGTGTGTGTGTGTGTGTGTGTGTGTGTGTGTGTGTGTGTGTGTAGTAGTAGGGTGCCTTGTTTTGATGCTTGAAACACTGGAAAGAGCACTAATATGGTCACATCTAATTGGGCAAATGGTTGATTCAGAGATATTGTAATGAGACAATAATTATTTTTTTTATTACAGCTGTACCTGAATCTGAATCACATTTGGTCACTGGTATGCTAATTTACCAACTCCTGTTACCCAATTAGCATGAAAAGTGAAGCTTTTATTGAATTGTGGGATTTATGTAGTGCTGATCTGTTATTACAGTGGTGGTAAACCAGTGACAGTGTTTTTTACTATTTTAATGTTTTGCAATCCAGTCTTAATGTTGCTAGAATCTGTTGCTACAAGTGACTAAATATTCTGAAATTTGTGTGTAAGTTTAATAATGGATATTAGTAGTTTGACTGTGTTTAGGTTATTCCAGTGGCATGATTTTAGACTTTTTCATCTTAAGTGTTAGACTGTAAATGCAGGCTGCATGTTCCTCATTATAGTACTGTATCTATAATGTTGCCATATCTGACAGTATTTTTGGGGACCACTAATTTTGTCATTTCTTGTCCATTGCAAAGTTGTTGAGATGTGCATACAGCCATATTTGTGAACCACCAGGTCTGAACCTGTGCATCTGAGTTTTTAGTCCATATTAGGGTCTCAGAACCTATGGGAAAAATCAAAATCCCACTACACAGATAGCCATTATCCATTCCTTTCACTGACCTCAATGGTTTACTATCACAATAATCTATATTTAGTAATAAAGACAGCCATGCCTCGTAACCTCTTAGTAAACAAATTATTGACAAAAACAAAAATATAGCATGGACAAAGACTGAAAAACAGGAACAAATTTTAGATATTGCTCTTATAAACAAAGACATTTGCTAGAACAAATCTTTTATTCGTATTTATTTTTGAAGAATATCATGTCTGAAGCTCAAATATCTTTCATTATTTAGTGTATTCATCCATCAATGGTTTGGAAGGAAACTATAAATTTTATGTGGCACACACTAAAAAGATGAAGCAGAAATCAGGACATTCTGTGAAATTCTGAACAAGGGTGAGGCATGCAAGCAGTATAAGAAGCACTAGAATAGTGACACTAAAACACAAAAATATCAGTAAAATCATCTTGGATAACCCTTATACAATTAATGAAAGCACTTAATCATTTCTGAATCAATGAGCCAGTATGTGATGCAACACTCACATGGCCTGGCCACCCCATTGCATCTAATTGGGCAGTTCACAAACTCTATACAATACTCTACCCAAGGTTCTGCTCTCATAGAATCTACCTCCTTACGTAAGACCAAGACTTTCCTTTTTAACATAGACAGCTCATACTGCTCAAATGCTCAGTAGTAGTAGTGTTCTACATTAAAGGGTGGTTCATTTTTATTTTTTAATTTGTTCCTCTTTTTTTTTCCTTAATATTGTCACCTTTTCCTTTTTAAGATGTGAACTCCATGTATGTGCATATACACTGAGCTCCCATTTCTATAATAAAAAATAAATATCAGCTTACTCATCTGGTCTATTTTTAAAATAGCCCATCATTTATATAAAATCCCACACATATGATTAGACATTTTTTTATGTATAATACATATTCTGCTAATGCTATATGGTAAAATGACATGTTTTTGGTGACTGTTTATGCAGCTGAATAAAGCAGTGAGCAACTTTCATCATTGGTTCAGCCTGCATAAAATGACTTGTGTACGACACGGACAAACTCAAATGGAACAGCACTTGTGGGCAGGAAATAGGTAGGGATCTATAAGAACAGGAACAAAACCTTTTTTGTATAAAGGCAAGTAGGATGGCACAGTATGCATTTTTGGTGTGTGTGTGTGTGTGTGTGTGTGTGTGTGTGTGTGTGTGTGTGTGTGTGTGTGTGTGTGTGTGTATGTGTGTAAGTTTTTCACTGTATGTGAATGTGAATGTCTATGTGTGTTATATTATGGGTAAATGCAATAGAATGTACTGGCTTTTACAGAAATGAACTGAAATACATTACCTTTGGCATTAATAATACATTTTTTTTCATTCATTTGATTATAATCAGTTATCTGAGTTGTACAAATTAAATAAAAGGGCTGTAATTAGTGTCACATCTCTGTGTATTTATTTTAGTGCATGCATGCATTCATCTGCACTGTATACACCTGACAGCAATAAGATGAAATACATTACTGTGGCCACTATTTAATCATTAGCTTATTCATTTGATCACAGCTACACTTATGAATAATAAAGTTACTGTAATTGGTGGGCAAGGAGTCATTCTGTGGATGAAAGTGAGTGGCCACAACAGTCACTTTCAGCAGAATAACAGGATAATGTTTGCTATGTAAATATTGATAATAGATAGATAGATAGATAGATAGATAGATAGATAGATAGATAGATAGGTAGATAGATTTACATATATGCAGATTGGCTATGATGACTTGTGATTATTCCCAAATGCCATTTTAAACAGTTATTGATCTGATTTGGCAATGTTTGAGTGTGTGTGTGTGTGTGTGTGTGTGTGTGTGTGTGTGTGTGTGTGTGTGTGTGTGTGTGTGTGTGTGTGTGTGTATGAATATACATGTAGGTTGGCTACAGTGGATTGCACTATATATATCTGATAACAGAAGCTAGATGAAATATATTGCACTGGCAATTAGTCATGTACGTATTTATTCATTTAGTCACAGTAAGACATCTGAAATGTAAAGAGTCAGTAATGTAGCTGTAGTTGCTAGGCACATCAGTGTGTGTGTGTGTGTGTGTGTGTGTGTGTGTGTGTGTGTGTGTGTGTGTGTGTGTGTGTGCCTGTGTTCATATGTGTGTGTGTGAAAAACAAACTGAAGTACATTACTATGACTATTATTATTAGTTGTATTTGATCACAATCAGATATATGAGGTATATAGAGTTAATAAATTCACTATAATGAGGTTTAATAAATTATCACAATGGATATAAATAGAAATTCTAATTTAGAGATATGATATAGCTGCTATGAGAACTACCTCATTAGTGACTCATTACCATAACTCTGATTCAAACCCTGTTAGACCTGATTGTGCTATTTTTTTCTTTAACAGTCCATACATCACATTAACAAGGGCACCTCAAACAAGACACAAATACCCCCACAAACACACACACACAGACACACACACACACACACACACACACACACACACACACACACACACACACATACATTCTTTGAGCCTCCTTCATGTAAACATGCACAAACTGAAACCCTCTGCTCAAAGCCTTTGTAGTACTTGTATGCACTAGAGTACTCCCATAGGAGTGAATGAATTACCACTGTATCTTAACAGTGCTCATGTTTTGCTCCTAAAGTAAAACTGTATTATATGTTTTATTTTAGGAAGCCAAAGCTGCAGACATTTCTGGGGAAGGATGCTTGACTAGTTGACATTAGTCACTACCCCAGACTGCCACATTAAAATGCAGCTTCAGCTATGAGACTGTTCATGGTGTTAAGGCTCCCATAAGTGGAAAATCTCATCAGCATAGTTATCTAAGAATCAGAAAGGCATTGTGCTTTTCAGAAACCTTCAAAGATAAGGCTTCTATATCACACTAAGCCTTTCTCAATCTCAGGGACTGCCTTCACCTTTGAAATTAATTATCCTTAATATACATAACAATTCCTTTATTTTCCTCACTTCCTTTCCTTGTTTCTCTTCTTTCTTTTTTGGTATTGTATCTAAGTTTCAGTGAAATCATACCATCTCTCTATAAGGCTTCAGTTAATCAGATAAATAATCTCTTAAGTAAGAAACAAGTAATGCTTACAAATTAATTGGAGGAATATTTTCCTAATTCCATGCTATATCTGTACTAAGGACATTGGGGCTAATTATCACTATTTTTAAACATTCAGCCTAACTTATGTCTCAACAAAAGTAACCTTCTGTCATCATCACCAGCAAACTGACCAGAAAACTCCATCTCTTAGCAGTGTTTAGGTGATATATTTTCTCCATTTAAAACATAACAGGTGTGCTGTATACAAAACACTATTAAAAAATAAAGATCACAAGCTACTAATGGGCAGTCTGTTGGAGCACAGCGACTAATTACAAAGATTACATTAATTAAAAGTGTTTGTTATTTCTCTTATACTGTTTAAGCTTCTGTTGAATACATAGGCTAAGTGAGTGGGTAGGCATCTGTAGACTGACACTTTACACCCTGCAAAGCTCTTAAAAGTATTTAATACTGACCTATTTAAATTGGTTCCCATCTTACAACTACTTCTATCACCTGAGAAAGATCAGATCCACATCAATTAGAGAAGCCCTACAATTTGCATCACTTTAGCCTTGATAGGTACTGGATTATACTATTTCATATTCTAGTTCATGTGCTTCTAAAATGGGAGCTTGACCATACATGTTCTGATGTGTTAACTGTTTTTTTTCTAACATGTTTCTTACCTGTATTTTCTTATATGATTCATTATTCACAATGCTGAACTCTTTGTTGTCTCAGTTGATTCATATGCACAGGTAGATTGGCTCCAGCAAAGAGTGGTAGCTGGGTGAATCCACCAGCCACCCTAAGACTGAATACATTTATACCATACCTACTGTCTTACCATCTGGTCTACCAGTAAAACTGTCACAACTTACTATTCCTGTCATATCATCAATGCACAACATGCAAGTCCCATACATAGTAAAACCGTAAATCATAATCAACTGCAGTGTACTTCTCTACCCACTGTTTCATTTTAACAATATTGATACCCAGAAACATGCACTGTCTATCACTCTCTCTGTGAAAATGTAAGTCAAGAGTTCTGTTTTGCTTTTAATCTTTAACAACTTCTTCATCTTAAAACTCAGTTACTACTTTTTTTTAAAAAACATGCAGGGTAATTCAATAAAGCCTACATGGTCAGTTTCCACCATGTGCCCATCACGGCATGATGTTCACACAGGCGTGGAAATTTTATATTTAGTAAGGGCCATGCACGTGCCCCTGCACAAACAAGGTAAACACTACAGCATGCTAATTACAGCATAAGCAGCTGAATTACATGCTAATTAACCAATTTAACAGAGTAGAGCTATTCAACAGCTCTAAAGCAACCATATAGACTCCATACTGGTGTTCCCTGTGAATACCAAAACTTTTTTAATGCAGCCACAGAAAGGAGTCTACATGAGCAGAATAAAAAGTAAAAGATGTGAAATTTGTACAGAACTAACCTTAACATGTGACAGCATCAGATACTAGGCTGGATGCAACAAAAGGAGAGTAATAATAGCAACCTAATACTTTTTTGTGCCATAATAGAAATCCAGCTTTGCTCCCCATCCCCAAATGAACAATACACTTGTAAGTAATGCAGACAGATAAAATTGTAAAAGTATGTGCTAATCAAAATAAATATAAAAAGCTTTAAGCAGACTGTTCATATTGCACGTCAGCATATGCAATATATAGCTGATGAAATGCAGGCATGTCATCTAAAAATCAGTACTCCTCTGTGCAGATATACCCAAAGTAATATCCTCTCTTCTGTGTTCAGCACATAAGCACTTCAGTTCAACTTTCAGTTTCCCTACGTACACAGTTGATTTCTGGTGTAGATTCAGGGCTGTTAGCATGGTGAAGATGCAAATGAGGTCTGAATTGCTGAATCCCAAAAAATTGGAACAGTATGGGATATAAACATAGTGCAGGCATTCCATTAGTGTTTGTGATTAATGGATGGCAACTGTGAATGCTTATATCAGGTGGGTGTGTCAGGTTAAACTTAAAAAGTGTTACATGTACATCTGTCAAGGTTGGAAATGCAAGCAAGCAGTGCACAATTCACAGGTTCTGTTTCATTAACATCCAACCTCCACTTAATTATGTTGAAATTGTGTTTTGACTGTCAGTTTTTTATTATTATTTTATTATTTTTTGGCCATTGTTTGCAAAATGTGATGCTTAGTGCAATCATGGGAAACGGAGGAATGAATGGAAGATTTGACTGTGCTTATCTTGATTATGTGGTGTTGCACGATGGGAAAAAGGGAGACGTTAAGAATTTATTTATTTTATTTTATTTATTTATTTCGTTACATGTGTTGACTGGGTTGTGTCTGACTGAGGAGAAAATCTCCAGTACATTGAAAAAAAAATAAATGACAGCTATTAGATTATAATAAATAACAGAATGGCATGTAACTATTCCAGTGGAAGCAGTGCTAAAGTATGACAGTTAATATTGAGTCTGTGGAATACACCTGCTTCTTAACTGACTCTGTGGAAGCAGATGTTAAAGCAGTGATACATTCCTTTCTTGGGCCAGATGGTACTGGGTTTGAATACAACTGAATTTACAACTTTCAGGTTCTTTTGTATTACTGTTACTGCACATTGGTATGTGATGTGCACCATCATTAAAGAAAAAGAAATGGGGAAAAAAGGGTAGTGTTAAAATAGGGAGCAAGCAGTGGGAAGAACAAATGGAAAGCAATACAGGAATGTGCAGTAGGGTGGTAGGAAAGAACCATACTTATCCATTTCTTCAAGAGTAAAATCTGATAATATATGCAGAATATTAGTTGAATTTGGACTGTCACTATCAGAGAGAGGGGGGTAACCACAATGCAATCATGTTGTATAGCCAGTTAGACCAAATAAAGTGTGTCAAGAAAACAAGTAAGCAAGATGGAGAGCTATGTATAGGATGATTTTTTTTTTTTGTGGGACAGGTGTTCATTTTTTTTTACACTCACTAAGCAGCTCTTCTGCTGTTTAATGAGTGTAAAATTTAAAAAAAAATGAAAACAAACAAAAAAAGATGTGTGTGTGCGTGTGTGTGTGTGTGTGTGTGTGTGTGTGTGTGTGTGCATGTCAGAGAGAGCGAGCAAGACATTATTTTGTACTCAGTAAGCAGTGCTTTTGCTGTTTAGTGAGTGTAAAATAAAAAAATAAAAAAATAAAGCATGTGTGAGAGACTGTATGCATGTATGAGAATAAGGGAGAGACAGAGTGCTCGATCGACTTTGTGTTTGTATGTGTGTTTCTGTCTGCATGTGTGAGTGAATGAGTGCATGACAGCATGTGTGAGTGAATGAGTGCATGACAGCAGAGCGACTCTGTGAATGTGTGTGTGTGTGTGTGTGTGTGTGTGTGTGTGTGTGTGTGTGTGTGTGTGTGTGTGTGTGTGTGTGTGTGTGTGTGTGTGTGTGTGTGTGTGTGTGTGTGTGTGTGAGGGAGAGAGAGAGAGAGAAAGAGAGCTCTAGAGAGTGATACAAAAAGCTAAATTGATGTGTGAGTGAATGCATGTATGTAAGTAGATCAGACTGCCTGTGAGATAGCTCGAGAGTAAGACTGAATGTGTACATGAAAGCAGTTGGAGACTGTAAGAGATTGAGAAACAGGGTGAGAATGATCCTGTGGGAGTGAATGTGTGCATGAAAGCAGACACATTGTGTGTGTGTGTATATGTGTGTGTGTGTGTGTGTGTGTGTGTGTGTGTGTGTGTGTGTGTGTGTGTGTGTGAGAGAGTGTGTGTGTGTGTGTGTGTCTGTGTATGAAAGACAGCGAGAAAGAGAGAGTGAAAAGAGAATGATCTCTGTCAGCCCTTAGAGAATGGGCTCTCTGTAAAATTGTTGTGTTTTATTTACTTATGTGTATGTGTGTGTGTGTGTGTGTGTGTGTGTGTGTGTGTGTGTGTGTGTGTGTGTGTGTGTGTCTGTGTTTGAAAGACGGCGTGAGAGAGAGAGTGAAAAGAGAATGATCTCTGCCAGCCCTTAGAGAATGGGCTCTCTGTACAATTGTTGTGTTTTATTTACTTATGTATTTTTAAGTACTGTTTTTTAATATATTTTACATGTGAAATGTTTTTTCCATCACCATTAACATATACTACAGCAAGTATGGAACATTTGACAGAGGAACTATTTTACATCAAAAATAAATTAAAAAAATAAAATAGAACTTAAAAAAATACATAAGTAAGTAAAACACAACAATTTTACAGAGAGCCCATTCTGTAAGCTCAATAATGCCCTCCAGGCTGTGTGTTAATGTGCAATTAATGCCCTTCCAGGGGTGTAGGGGCCCTCCGTCTGTGGTTTCAGTCCTCACAACATCCCTGGGTGGGCATTAGTTACACATTAACACGCACACCCTGTCAGGTTTTATTGCTTGCATATGCATTGTTTTAACTTTATCCAGGCTATCACATAGAATTCATGTGCTGTGACATCACCAATCACCTATGGTGTTTCCCCGCATATACACCTTCCTTATATAGTTGAATACACATTTCAACACACCCTCCTCCTGGCCTATGTTCTATTCAAGGGTGTACATCAACATACATACACCTGAATTGGGGATAAAGCACCTGATGCATGCTTGTATAGGGACATCCTGACTCTCCTCGACTGTGAGATAGACTAACATGTCATCATGGACCTCTTCTACATGTACAGTAGTAATATTCCAAGTGTGTGCAACAGACCTATGTGAGCTGTTACTACTATATCAGGTCCATTACATCTGATATATGTCCTCAAAGTGGTCATCTTGGACATGTATGATTACAACAGTATCATCGTGTGGAACTTGAACAGATCAAGGCATTTGACAAAAATCCACACTGAGATATTCAATCAACACTGCCATATGTGGCCATGATCAGTTATATCACCAAATGGGTAGACTGGTGTATGGCATACGTGGTATCTCAGTATGTTGAAATGTGTGAGGTGACATATGTCTCAGGTTCAGTGATCAGTCAGTACATCAGGGGTGTCTGCCAGTCCCTTTCCTGCCCATTAGTTAAATGATGGACATCACAGATGATATATGTGTGCTGTATCTAAACAGCTTCCTGAAGGCCTACAGCTTGTGGGCAATCATTGACTCAAAGTGTGATATTAGTATAATACAGATAGTATCAAGAAATATAAGAGACTGCTGCCATAGGCATGACAACACCTGCATTGACAAGACACATGGAGGGATTTTTGAATCAGGTAACAGACACACCATCCAAGTATACTGTGGACATCGCACCCTATAATCATACCAGTGGGTATGTGACCTGTGTCCTGGGGTAGAAGGTAAGTGGTACATACACCAGCATGTGATTACAGTGCTGACTACTCCTTTGAATGTAACACAAGTACTGGGTATGTGAAGGACATGCACATCAGGGGCCATAATACCTTCGTGGTTCCCAGCCTTCATCACACCAATAACTGTGTGTACTAGGCTAATGACTACAAGGGTCTTTTTAAGCCTAGCCATGCATCCCAAATCTCTTTTAAGTTCTGATGCCCTTAATAAGTGTAAGCAGGGGCTTGGGAGAAGAAACATTTACAAGCAGGGTTCTGGGAGATGAACCATTTACAGGTTGCCTGCGACCATTAGAGACATATGTGCCAAGCCAGGGATGAATTTCCTATTCCTCATCCAATTGTCCAAGTTACACTTAAAGTGGGTTAGGGAGGAACTCAGCTTCACATGGATGGGGAGCCTGTTCCAGAGATAGTGTAGTCTCTGGGATACATACCTGTCTCTAGAGCAGGTGCTATTTATATCACAGACAAGGTTTAAGTCATTAGAATAGGTAATTCTGGTGCTGCTTGTTTTGTGGATAAACAGGAGGTCCATCAGAGTGGGGTCTGACAATGCCTTGTATGCCAGGCATGGATGTCCCCTCAAAAGCCTGTAGGAGACAGAATACAGGGATAAGGCCTTGATGCGGTCTGCATAGGACATTTTATGTATGCCCTGTATTCTTTTAGTGAAGGACCTCTGTGGACATTCCAGTTGTTGGATATGCTTGGTTAGGTACATACCAAAGATGGCGTTGTACTCTATGATAGGTCTGATGAATGCCGAATACAGTAGAACAGTGACTTCCTTAGACTTAGATGCCATACCTTTGCTTATAAGCTGCATAACATAGAATGATTTCCTCATTTCTGTAGATATGTGATGGTCAAAGGGTAGATTATTGTCTGTGTGTGTCCCCAACTCCCTGACTAATGGGTCAACTATAAGGAGTATGTTGTCAATACGATAGTTAATAGGGGTGTATGACTTCCCAAGGGATACTATTCTGCATGTCTTGGCATTTAGTTTTACTCCATGACTTTGACACCATTTATTTGTCTGTGTCAGTCCCTCCTGGAGAGCATTTGTGTTAGTGTGGGATTCAATGGCAGCTCTTAATTTGCATCTGTAAATTTAGTCAGCCTGAGACCATTGACATTGGCCTTGACTTCAGAGAAGTAAATGTAAAAAAGGAGAAGTCCAAGTTCCTCTAACAGAGGGATTCCACTTGTGACTAGTCTCTTTGTAGAGGTGGTGTCCCCAGTTATAACTTCCTGGTTCCTGTCTGTGAGCCATCTGGCTATCCACCAGATTACATACAGGTGTGTACCTAACCTCTTGAGTTTATCAACAATTCCTGAGTGGGGTATTGTGTCAAATGCCTTGTCCATGTCAGTGTAGGGAGTGCGAACCATTCTGCCTTCATCCATTGCTTTGGTGACTTTCTCAAAGAAGTCCACCAGCTTGAGTATGCATGACATGCCATTGACAAAACCAAACTAGGTTGAATCCAGTGTCTGGAGGTTTACTGTATCACTATTGATCATTTCCATGATAATTCATTCCATGGCTTTACACACAAGACTAGTGAGAGGTATGTGTCTGTAGTTTCCAGGGTCTGTGGCTGGCCCACCTTTGTGCTGAGGGATGACTGTTGCCTTTCTCCATTCATGAGGCATGAAGCCTGATTGAAGGCTACAGTTAAACAGTAATTCCACAGGCCCTAATAGATCATGTCTTATGCTATTTAAAAGGAATTCTGGGATATTGTCTGGGCCCATTGATGCAGTGTTCTTGGTCTTAGAGAGTTCCTATATCAGATGCATGTGTGCTACCTGTTCAGCTTATGCACACACTGCATACATAGGTGTTTGACAACATTAATGGCATGTATATAATTTGTAATAGTGAGGATTGTGCCATAGATATATGCCATGCACACAAGGCAACTAGCCTGTATTTCCCATTCTGTCACATACAGGTATAGCAGTGTCTCTCCTAATACCTCGAAGATATTACAGTACCAGGACAGTGTTCATGGTTACCCTCATAGATTGTGAATATATCATAATAGTTGTCAGGTGTGTGTGTGTGTGTGTGTGTGTGTGTGTGTGTGTGTGTGTGTGTGTGTGTGTGTGTGTGTGTGTGTGTGTGTGTGTGTGTGTGTGTGTGTGTGTGTGTGTGTGTGTGTGTGTGTGCGTGTGTGTGTGTGTGCAGGCTCATCTGTTATCAGTCCACATCACATATGTTATATCAGGGCATGGGATTAGCAGTTGTATTATTCTGATATTGTCCATGATTGTGGTTGGTTCTTGTAATGTTTTCTATGATCCTTTACCTGTGGCCACCATGCTGATGATCTCTTCTGAGAGTACACTCATATTCAGTTATAACAGTTTTGCACAGCTAACTCAGTATGCACCTTACCCCAATTATATGTCAGAGCCCTGATAGATGTCCCCTGCATTGTTCACTTAAGGATGCTTATCTTGCACACACCCACATCCTCCCCATTGTTATGCCACCTTGTGTGACAGTCACAGGCAACAAATACACAGTCTGTACTATACCATATAGATATATGCTTGGTGTTGCTGCTACAACCATCTTCCATTGACATGCCCTCCTCTACTGTACATGCACGAGTTTCACCTGTACTCTTTCCCTGTGTTCATTCCTACAAATCATCTGTGTGTCCCTATTCAATACACACACTTCCCCTGACTGATCATTTTACATGGCAGTCCCTGCCCTGTTACAGAAGATCATTAACACAGCTTCAGTACAGTATGTCAGGAATGAGATATCATAGTACTCTGCAATGTAGGTACACTGTCCTGTACTGTGTTTGGATCATAAACTTTGCATCCATACCTCTCAACTGTCTAGATATTCACAGGATATCCAGATGTTTTCCTTATCAAATATGGGACTTACTGCTATATCACTGGGATGATCGTTGGACTGATGTGACTCAGTAATACATACATTTGAGTTCATACCTTTCAACTGTCCTGATTTGTGCAGAATGTCCAGTTTTGTCTCATATTTGTGATCGTTCCTCATAACATTTTTTTCATGGCAAATTATTGGCATATCATATTGCAGAGTGCAGTCAGAAAATGATGACTCACATTTGAGTTTCAAACTTCATGTTCTTCAGAAAGTTCATGCTAATATACAACCTATATATTCTATCAACTTCTTAAGTTTAGAAGTGCAAAATTAAACACCTGTCCCTAGTTTTGGCCCTTTGTCCCCCCATTTTTTTGGCTTTATCCACATTTCTCGGTCTAAGAGGCTGAGAGTGTTACAGTCTAACACATTCCTATGTGGCACCTATGTCAAATATGTCCATATTACTGGTTATTTGTCCTCACATTAAGATGGCCTCTGTGCAGATGTGTTGCACTAACAGAAAGGCAGGTATTTATAAAGCCCTGGTGATCATTGTGGCATTCCGCACAAGTCCATGCACCATAGGTGTTCCGCACAAATCCATGCACCATAGGTGCTTTTCTTTACACAGAATTGCTGTCTGCATTTGCTTATAAGGTTTCATGGCCACCAGCACTGTTGCAAGCCATGAAACCTAGCTGAGGTGTACTGTGCCTCATTAATTTGCATTATGCACTGACACATGCTGCACACCGTCGCACTAACACGTAAACTCTGTGTAGGGTCTGCACGAAGCATGCACCAAGTTTATTGAATCACTCGGTGGTCTTTTTCTAGCATAGTAATGGATAATAATTACATTTACTGTCTTCACAACCTTTCTGAAACTATATTTATAGATTTATAGATTTAAGAAATTATAATTCCTACTATTCCCTATGATCTCATACTCTACATCCTTCTGTTCCCTAGAATTTCAATAGAGCCCTGCAAAGCTTTCAAATCTTTTAACTACTCCTTGTACCCAGAGTACTATAGATATTTCACTGTGATGGATTCACACAGTATAAATATGCCCAATTTATTAATGCACCATTCAGAATTTAGCCACCATGCATATCATCCACATACTAATTGCTACACCCACCTTCTTCAGTCATTACACGATAGCTAAGAAAAAAAACCCTCTTCACACCTTTATAAACTAAAATAGTTAAAATTCAGTATAAGACTAGCCTCCTATAAAAGCATACATCTACTGTGCAACTTTCTGAAACCTAATACAAGCCTTTAACTACCTCAGGTGTTCAAACAACAGAACAGATTCGCACACAGAACCAGTCAACTAATAATAACAGTAATGAGTGCAGACAGCACGGTCAACAAAGTGGAACAAAATTAATGTATTTCCCTCTACCAATAACCCAGACAAAATAGGAATCTCTCAGTCACAGTTTAAAAGTAGAACACAAGCTTATGCCATCAGCTTCCTAGTAACACTTTATCTCATAATTCATAGACTCCAAACAAGAGTTGGAGTAGGGACACTAGTCCTACTTAAACACAATATTGTAGGACCTCTATTAGGACAAAATCTCTCCACTAATGGCTATGACCCTAACTAACTAGCATTGAAGATGCATAGTAAAAACTCTCCGTTATTGCATCATTTGACTACTTTTCAATCAAGCACTTTCATAAAATTCAAAGAGCTACTAATCAAATCTTACAAATCTCAAAACTGTAAGATGATATAACTGTAGAAGCTGACCAGGTCAGCGAGTCTCGTACCTACTAGAGAAGAGATTGCAGTGTGTGCAGGCACCTCTCCACAGCCCTTTCAACCACTGTCGAAACCTGGCCCTGAAACTCCAGCTGCTCATGGTTAACCAGGCTGACATGCATTAGGTAGGCATACAAGGGTGAAGCCATCTTTCCTTCCCTGAGAAGATGTCACCAGGCAGGCTGGGGGAGGTGGTGAGCATTCCCTTACCTGAGATGCCTGAAGATGAGATGCCACGTGCACTTCTGCACCTAAGGAAAAAAATAACATAAAGGGAAGGAAAAAGAAGTAGACAGTGTAAGAGAAACAGATGCAAGAAATGGACTCATAAGTGTTCTGAAGCAATTGCATTTTATTTAATACCAGCAAAGTAACCGTCTATTCATTTAAACAAATTGCAATTAAAACATTGCTACAAGTTTTTCATGTAGTAATAGAATGATTGAATTCTGACAAGTACTTCTTGATGACATTTGTTATTACTGCTTCATCTATAATATGAATAAATAACTGCTTTGATTCGGAAATGAGATGTCATAAATAATGTGTAGTTACTTACTGCAGCAGTAAATAGTGACAGCTGCTGCTTCGGTCACGCATGATGCTTTCAATACCAAAGTGTTCATTATTGTTATACTACAGTCGCTTCAGCTTCAGTAATTCTATATAATCCATTTACATTAGTATCTCTGTTTTTATTTCTTAGTGTGGATTGACAATATGACTATGGCACTCTATCAAAATGAAACTTGATACTGCATTAATGAAAAATGAAACTTGGCACTGCATTAATTAGTATTACTATTTTAAATGGTATATACAATTTTATATTACTTAATGTCATTTAGTGTTTGTCATACTTATAAGCATGCTGCTTCAGCCTTGCCACTCCTTTCTAGTGCTGCTCACACTTGTATTGCATCTCCTCCAGGCCTATGGAACTATGAGAAAAAAACAGGAGAAAAAGAAAGTTACTCATCCCATTTGTGTGTGCATCATTACTGAAAGCAATTCACTATTTACAACTTGTGTTATATTTATAAATAAATGTAACTGATGTCAACGCTACACATCCTTTCCATGTTTCATATTCTGAAGCAGTCAACCTTCCTTTCCTTGGGATATGCAATACATTACTGTGTAAATGCATGGTTGGACCTTGGAGAAAGTATAGTTGTATAAGTTAAACTTACTATAACAGTAAGTACTAGAATGATCACTGTTGCAGTAGCCTTAGCTATATGGGTTATATTCTGGCAAGGTTATAACAGCTGTCCAGCTTCCAAAGCTTCAGCATACCTTCCTTGCATTCAAACTGTCAAGCAGCTAGAGGTGAGCTGACTAAAACACAAGTTTAGGTATAAAGCCCTTCAGAGCTTTCCTACCAGTAGATAGCGGGAGGCTGAGCCCTGTTAGGACAAGGTTAGGAATTACAAAAAATAAATATCCACACACTGGCATAAAAAAACACATAAAAAGCAGGGGGGGGGGTGGAGGGAGGGAATGGCTACTGCAACAGTGATCATTTGAATATCTATCTATGGTAAGTTCACCTTACACAAGTGTACTATATTCTTCATATTGATCATTGCTGCAGAAGCTATAGCTATATGGGTAGGTTGCCATAGCTAACTATATTTATACCTGAAAGGAGGAAAGAAAAGGGTCCAGAAGACCTAGATAAGGAATCCAACTTATAGTGCTTTATAAAAGTATGCACAGAGGACCAAGTAGCAGCTTCTAGAATGCTTCTAGAATCTAACCATTTCCAAAAAGCCATAGAAGAAGCCAAGTTCCTTGTAGAATTTGCCTTGACTCTACCTGGAATACATCTGTCACGGTGAGAATACCAAAACGTAATAGCCTTAGACAACCATATGGGAACAGTCTGTTTTGATATAGGTTGTCCCTTCTTCTTACCTTTAAAAGAAATGAACAATTAATCTGATGATCTAAAAGATTTTGTGCTGTCAAGATAGTACCAGACATTTCTGTGGACATCCAGTGTATGGAGAATCCTTTCTCCCTTATTTTTAGGCTCAAGAAAGAAAATGGGGAGATGGATAGTTTGGGGTAAATTAAACTCAGATGCCACTTTAGGTATAAAAGAAGTATTAGATCAAAAAGAAATCCTGTCCATGCAGAAAGTGATGAAGGGTTAATTTACCATAAGAGTTTGCAACTCAAATACCCTTCTTGCAGAGGTCAGAGCAATCATTAAACTGTTTTCCATGTTAAGAACCTCAAGTCAGTCAGATTAGCTGGTTTAAATGGAGTAAGTGTTAGTTTCTCTAACACAAAATTAATGTCCCAAGGAGGGGCCACCAGTTTACTTAGAGGCCTCTTTTGCAAAACCATTTTCAAAAACATTTTGAAATGTGGCTGCCTTGAAAGAAGAGGACTCATGGACAGGCATGATGAAATGGCCGATAAATGAACCATGATAGAGGAACAAGAAAGGCCATAGGACAGTAACTCATAATAGGATATTAACTCACATAAATATTGTAAAACCAGAGAACAATTAGCTCTCAATGAATGGGTGCTAGTTATGTTGTTGACACCAACTAGAAAACCTTTTCCATTTGCTAATATATGATTTTCTAGTAGCAGTCTTTCTTGCTTTATTAGTGCCTGCTGCAAGTCTTCAGAAAACAGGTGCCTAAAAGGAATTAAGACCCTATCATCCAGGCATTCACTTGAAGATGATTGATTTTGGGGCGTATCAAACACCGCTGTTCTTGTGTGAGTAGATCCATTCTTAGAGGAAGCTTGTAGTAATTGGCCCTGGCCATTTCCAAAAGAAGGAAGAACTGTGGTTGCCTTTGCAAGAAAGGAGTCACCGCAGTGATCCTGGGGGGATTTCTTCTGAATCTCGAAGTACCCTTGATATTAATAGAAATGGTGAAAAGGCATACAGGAGCATTAAAGTCTTAAAAAAGAAAAGGCATATGTATTCCAGGTCTTCTTGCATGGAGACCTGGAACAGACATTTGCAAGTTGACTGTTCGGAGAAAAAGTTTATTTGATAAATTCCTCACAGATGGATCAAATCTTGGAAGACTCGTTGATATAGTTTCCATTCATGAGGGTCTGTCCTGGTTCTGCTCAGCTTGCCTGCCAAACAGTTTTGCTCTGACAGAATGCAAGATGCCTGTAGAGTAAGATAGTGCTATAAAACTATATCCCAAGTTAACAATGCTAGTCAGCAAAGGGGATACAACCTGGTTCCGCCTTGCTTGTTGATGTACTACATCACTGTGGTATTGTCTGTAACTACTTGAAGAGGTGCCGGTGACCAAAAGGTGGTTCAGATAATTGAGTGCCTTGATTAGGGCAAGCATCTCCTTGATATGCATGTGCTTGTATCTGTCCTTAGTGTCCAACACCCTCAAACTTTTATCTTTCCAAAAATTGTTCCCCAAGAAAAATCTGAATAATCACTGGTGACTGACCACTTTGGACCTAGGAGGGAGATATACAAGTTAAACAGCTTGAAAAATTGTTGATTAAATGCAGTAGAGAGTCAATTATCTGAACGTAAATTATCGAAAACGTCAATTATCTGAACCCATTCTTCCAAAGTTTTTGGGTAGGAAAAATCATAAAATCTGAATATGTAAATGTTATGCATATTAGCTTGGACATGTTTTTTGAACTTGTAGCCTGCTCGTGTGTGAAAAATATTCTTTATTGCCCACTGGACTTGCTGAATGGCTGAAAAGTGTATTCCCTGAGTGCAGGAAAAACAAGATTTTAGAAGTTTTGTATTCAGTTTAATATATGTTTGATTATCTGAACTACCCTCGGTCCCAATTAGTTTGGATAATTGACTCTCTACTGTACAGGAAATTGCAAGTGGAAAGTTATTTGCAGGAGAACATCGGATTGAACCAGGTGCTGAAGGGCTTGCATTGTTTTAAGTATCCTGTAGGCCTTATACTTGGTTAAGACTTACATAAAGAAATGTTATTATTCCTTGATCAACACAGATGTGAGATCATGGAGGTGTTGAGTAAGGAGAATTTGAGGACGACGGATTGTTTGACAGCTGAGATTTAAAGTTCAGATGCTTTTATTATGAATGATTTGTTGTATAAGCAAATTAAGACTATCTATAATAATATGTTTGTAGACTGGATTCCATGGTTAATGACTCGAAAAACAAAAAAGTACTGAAGTTGAAGCATGACAACAATGACTATATGAAAGAGATGGCTTATCCAGACAACCCCACAATCTCAGGCATGGTGTTTGGACACTAGGGCATCCACCCATGTTGGGAGGGAGCCTCTTGATTCTATGGGTCTAGTGATATCAGCTATGCTGACCCTTTAGAACAGTACATCCCCTTTGAGGACATTCAAGAGGATCCTGACCCAGCAAAAACAAGAATGGGGCAGGGCCCAAATGTTTGGAATACATGGGGGGGGGGGCTTATCATCAGAGGAAGGAAGGGAATTACAACACAGTGAATTCTCAGAGCAATCAGACTTGATTACTTGCAATAGTGATCATGATTTTAAAGTTTATAATTATAGCTATGCAACCATAACAAAACCATTTGTTGATGTGTTTTTTAAAGGTTTTTCATTTGTCCCTACTTTAAAAGTCAAGTTTATAGATGTTCTTATTAACTTTAATTATTTTCTAGGAAATTGCACTTTTGTCTATACTTTCCCAATGGTGGATCTTTACAATTGGAAAATGGGATACATCTAATAAAACCAAGCATATTTAACCCTCCACTTAATCCAATTATACAGCTATTCAAGCACATGTTTGATTATTATATTAGGGGACTTTTAATGAATAAATCAAGCTGCTGTTGGTTTAATTTGGCTAACAAACAATTAAATTTACTTACACAAATATGTGAAGATAGATCAATCAGGTGCATGAAGCCTGATAAGGCTGGGAGGCTACTAGTGATGAGTACCACTGAATATATTAATAAAATATCAGTGATTCTTTGTGAAATGTTTGTTGATTATAAAATAATTGACAGCTTATTATGTGATATGTTAATGCAAGGACGAATTACCCAAGGGGGTTATAAATATTTAAAGGTGAAGTGTTGTTTGACACCTAAAATTTGTGGCTTCCCGAAGATTCATAAGGACTTGTTTGAACCACCAACCCCCATTGAGACCACTTAAGGATGTCAGGTCATCTATGACATTTCCCTTAGCTAAGTATATTGATTTAAAATTAAAAATAGCATTATGTAATTTGAATTATTTAGTAAGAGAGCCATGGGACTTTTTGACTAGGATAAAACAATGTTTGCATGGGGAGAATGTTATTTTTGTAATGGTTGATAAGGATTTGTTTCCAGCAATACCACACATGCTAGTTTTGGAATGGTGTTTGGAATTTCTTATTGAGAATAATGAGCTTATAGGTATGGCGATTAATGTAATGTTGACTTTGATGGACATAGTCTTCAACTATAATTTTATATATTTTGAGGGTACTTAACAATAGGCAAAGGGAGAGAGTAGCTATGGGAGCTGCTTGTGCTCCATTCTTTGCAAATATTGTTATGGCTACTTGGGAAAAGAAGTTTGAGTCTAATCTGGATTTTGTTAAGTCGTGGTCTTTCGATACAAGGTACCTAGATGATGTTTGTATTTTTTGAACTGATCACTCAGAGAGTAAGTGAATTTCTAAAATACATTAATGATAGTACTTTGTTCCTTAATTTCACATCATCCAAGTCTCTAGATGTTTTGCATTATTTAGATATTGAAATAAGAAGGGATATTACAAATAAAATGTTTGTGTCAGTAATTTATAGGATACTCACTTACTCAGATTCTATGCTACATGTTAGTAGTTGTCATCACTTGTCCAAAAGAAAGCTACGGTTAAAGGGCAAATTGTTAGAGGAGCAAGGATGGTTTCTGAACCCACGGACATTACAGATGAATGCAAACAAATTAAGGGGATGTTTTCAGGGAGAGGGAATCCTAATGGTTTGTTAGTATTATCAGTGAAGTAAAAAAAAAAAAAAAAAAAAAAAAAGACAGTTGGGGTTCTATATTATACTGTTGGATTCAAACTCATTGGACAAGTGGATTAACCGTATCAATAATTTACATCACAATATATTGACAGTATTTATTATAACTTTTTATGTAGATTACATGGTCATTAAATAATGTATTGAGAGAAATTGAGGTTATTTTTAATTACTTTGAAAGGGACTACACAAAGTTTGGCATTTTACTGAAGTTTGTGACAAGGAAAGATGTTTGTTTGAAAAACATGGTGGAACATGTTGGTTCTGTTATTCATTTAGAGAGTGGTACTAGATAGAGTACCTTTAAATGTGGCAGTTGCAATTATTCTAAGTATATTCTAGAAGCAAGAAGGGCAAGTTCTGAAAATATGCTGATTCAACCAAGATTTCATTGTAACTGTGGGACAAAAGAGTTGGTTTATGCAGCACTTTGCCAACATTGTAAGGGATTTTATATTTGTAAGACATCACGATCTCTTAAGGAAAGAGTGAATGAAGATATTTATAATATATGAAAAATGAACTCTAATAATGCATTAGCCAAGCATTTGATAGACTTCCCTAATCATCAGTTTTTATTGTTTGGTATCGAAAAGCCTTTAATTAACCATAGAAGTGGTGCTCCTTATTTATATTTGGAAGTCCAAGAGTTGCTTTGGCAAATTAATACCAACACAAGGTTAGCTCCTGGATTAAATGGAGTGACTTCTATTAACTGGATTTTAAAAATGAAATCTATGGGGTTATTTTCAGGGAATTTTGATCATTTATGATGCATATGGTTTTAAATTTTATGTTTTTTATGTTGATGAAATTTTATTGGATGATTGTGACGTGGTTTGTTGAAGGCTATATAAGCCACTGAGTCAAAGTATGTCTCATTCTGATGAAGTTTTGCATTGCAGAATGAAAGAGCTAAATAAAGTTCTTTATCTATTGTTGTGGTGTTCTACTTTTTTTGGCGTTTGGTACATTTATTGTTGCCTGCTCTTCATTTTTTGGGAACTTGTTGCTAACCTTCCAAGCAATTTCATACTGACCACTCTAAGATGCAATCCAGCAGTGTGAATATAATTATATAATCAGCATTAGTTATATGTTATGATAATTCATTATTACTGCTTTATGCTTTTAAGCATGGCATAAAAACATTGATGTTTGCAAAAAATGTAATCATAGTCTATTATGCAATGCAGCTAAATTCTGGCTGGCTGTGATACCTTGAAATATGCAGTCATTGCTTAATTGGAAAAAAATGTTCTGACTAAGCATATCTGCCCGAAGGCATTTATAAGCCTAGCCAGAATGTGTTGACTTTTGCTGCCCCCTTAGATTAGTTCCCTGTGCCTCTGTCAAGCAGAGCCACTGAAGTGATCCCCGAGGTAAACTTTCTGTTTCCCATCCACTCGTCAAGGTTTCTTTTGAAGAGTGTTAGCGAGGAGCTCTGCCTAATGTAGATTGAGATCTTGTTCCAAAGCATGGGAAGTCTCTGGGACAGGAATCTATCCCTCCAGCATGTCCTATTTATTGTTGTGGTGAGGTTTAGATCCCTAGAGCATGTGGCTTGAGGGGATAAGGTTTTCTTTAGGTGGAGCATGTCCATCAATTCTGGGTTGGACATGGCCTTGTATGTCAGGCAGAGATCACCTCTGAGTAGATGGTATGCAACCAAGTACAGCTGTAATTTCTTCAGTCGAGCTGCATAGGGCATCTGTTTGAGGCTAGTGATCCTCTTGGTGAGGTACTTCTGTGGTCTTTCCAGCTGTTACAGGTGTCTTGTAAGGTACATTCCAAATGGGGTGTTGTACTCTATGATGGGTCTGATGACTGATGAGTAGAGGGGCACAATGACCTCTTTTGATCTGGATGTGAACCCTTTTGTGATTAGGTGGGCCCCACAGAAGGATTTTCTAACCACTCTGGCAATGTGATTATCAAAGGTGAGATTACTATGTACTTGGGTCCCCAGATCCCTTATTACGTCTTCCGTATTTAGGGGACTACCACCTATGTGGTAGTTTGTGGGTACTTTATTTTTTCCAAAGGGGATGACTATGCACTTTTTGGCATTTAGCTTGAGGCCATGATTTTGACACCAGGTATCTGTCTCAGTGATACCCTTTTGGAGGATGTCTGTGTCAGCCGGAGAGTCAATTATAGCCCTTAGTTTGCAGTCGTCTGCGAACTTGGTCAGCCATAGTCCTGTGCTTGCCTGTACCTCTGAGAAGTATATGCCAAACAGGAGGAGTCCTAGGACTGAGCCCTGGGGAACTCCACTTGTAACCAATTTAGAGTTGGACCTAGCTCCCACAACTCTCACCATGTGGGTTCTGCCCGTGAGCCAGTTGGCAACCCATCTTGTGACATAGGGGTTTATGTTCAGGCTGGTGAGCTTGTCTATAATACCAGAATGGGGAATGGTGTCGAAGGCCTTTGTGAGGTCTAGGTAGGCTGTGTGTACCACCTTTCCCTCATCTATAGCCTTGGTAACTGTCTCAAAGAAGTCCACCAGGTTTAGGAGGCATGATTTGCCCTTAACATAGCTGAACTGGGTTTGGTCCAGTGTTTGGAGGTTCCCAATGTCTCTGTTAATGAGTTCTATGATGATGCGCTTCATAGCCTTGCAGACCAAGCTAGTCAGGCTTATAGGGCAATAGTAGTTCTTGAGGTCTCTTGTGGCTCCACCTTTGTGGCGCAGAATAACCGCTGCTGCGCACCACTCTATGGGTACGTAGCCTGTGGAGAGGCTGGGTTTGAACAGTGTGTTTAGGTGAGGGGTTAGTTCGTCTTTGAGCTCATGTAGGAAGTAGCCTGGGACACCATCCTGTCCCATTGATGCTGTGTTTTTGGCTTTGAAGAGGGCTGTTTTGTGTCTGTGATTTCAGGGAGTCTACATTCTTCTGGTATGGTTATGGGCCCTCTTGGGGGTGAGAGGGGGGTGAAGTTTGCGCCTGAACCTGTCTGCCAGGATGTTGGTGATATCGGTCGGTTCAGTTCATTTTGTGCCATTCTGCACTAACTCCAAGCAGATCTGAGCATTGCCACTTAGATTCTTGACATAGGTAAAGAATGCCTTGTGGTTATCTTTGGAGCCCTTGGCAATTCTTCTTTCAAAGCTCGCCTTGGATGCTTTTATGAGGGAACGTAGTTTCTTGCTGATACTGATCAGGGATGTCTTCCCTTCTTGGGATTTTGCTCTTTTCTTTACTAGTTTCCTACTTCTATTGTATAGCTTGTTTTTGGCAGGAGTCCACCAGACTGGTTTCCTTTTCTTGGAGGAGTGAGTCTTGGTTTTGCTTGGGATGGCATGATCCATGCTTTTTGTGGATGCCTGTAGAATGCATTAGTAAAGAATTTTGCAGCTTGGACAGCGTTATCCTTCAGCATGGGGGCTTTGAAACTTTCCACCTTGGTCTTAAGTAACATGAAGTTTGCTTCTGAAAAGTTTTTCACAGTGGTTTTCTTGTGCAGAGGTTGGGGTGGAATGTGGATATCCAAAGTGATTTGTTTATGGTCAGATCTAACCAGCAAGCGGTTGACCTCCGGTGTGGAACACCGGTCACCCATGTTGGTGATGACCAGGTCCAATATGTTGTCACCTCTGGTGGGAGCGTTGACCAGTTGAACCAGGGTGTTTGAGTTTAGAAATTCTAGGAAATGTTGGGCAAGGGAGTGAGTACTTGAGTAGTTCTCCCAGTTAATGTTTGGATAATTGAAATCACCCAATATTAAGGTGTTTGGTAGGACCTTTATGTTTCCCAGTGTTTCCGGGAACATGGAATGGGGGTCCTGGGACATGGTGGGTGATCTGTAGCAAGCCACAATTTGAATTGCAGTTTTGCCCATTGTTAGTTGCATGTGGATGATCTCTGAAGCATTGTGCTGTGCCACTAACCTGGAGGTGTGGGTATCCTTGATGAATATGGATATACCCCCGCCTTTTGTATTTTGGATTGGGTTTTGTGGCTGAAATGTATGCATGAGTTGTAGCCTGGTAGTGCTGAGAAGCTCTCTGGATCCTTAAACCAGGTTTCTGTTACTGCATATATATCGATTTTCTCCATACTGAGGAGTACCTCGAGTGCATGCATTTTGAGATTCAGACTTCTGGCATTGAGTAGCACTACCCTCAGTTTTTTGTTACTTGTGCTATTTACGGTGGTAGGTTTGTCTTTTGCACCTTGCCTAAAAAAGGCACTATGGGGGTGACAAGAGCCTTGGCTAGTATTCGAAAGCCTAAGGGTGACAGGTGTAAGCCATCTCTAGCGAAGCAGCGTGGCTTGTTGAGCATGTCATCCCAGCTGGGCAGACACTGGATCCCCTTTGAATGACACCAGAAACTTAGCCAATTGCTGAAATTGAGAATTTTTTCTTTATACCATGGTATCATTCTTGGTGAGGGCGGGATGCTACTCAGGGTCAGGGTCATACCGGCCTGGGCTACATGATCAGAGAGCTTTTCCATGTCTCTTTTCATGTAGTCTAGAGAGGTATGGCTCAGGTCATTCACACCAACATGGACAATGACAGAGTCATATTTGTACTTGTTCTGCAGTGACCTGAGTGCTTGTGTTATGTGGTGGATCCTGGCGCCTGACAGGCAGCTAACAGTAACCTTCTCCTTATTCAGCCTAGTGAGTGGGACATCAGTGTGCCTGACTATAGAGTCACCTATTAATAGTATGTTGGGTATGTTATTTTGGCTTAAGGGCTGTGATTGCATGGCACACTGGTTTTGTGAAGTATGTGTTTCATGATTTGTGTTGGGGGGTGGAGGTTGGTTTAATGTTTGCTTTGGAAGTCTCTGTTGGTTTTGCAGATTTTTATTTAGAGCCTCCGCGTATGTTTTTATGTATTTATGTGTGCTTTTTTCCAGTGCTGCTTTAATGGGTTTATGTGACACTGGTGGTGTGATGCAAGTGTTTCCCTTCTCCTCTTGACTGTCTGATCCAGTCTTGGGTTGAGAGAGCTTAGACTCCAGTTTGGCTGTATAATTGTATCTCTCTCATGCATTAGTGTTTGGTGGTAGGAATAGGGGGTTGTCTGTGTACATGAGGCAGTTGTAACATTGCCTCAAAATGCCCAGATTGACCAGTTGGACTGGAGAGTACACCTGGAACTGCCCTTTGGACATGCCTGGATAGGTACAGTGAACTGTTTTACTGGATGGCTGGTAAGGTCGAATAGAGAGCCTTGTCCTTCTGTGCAGTACAGGAGGGTCTAGTGCCAGGGTTTATAAGTGTTTTCTATAAGTTTTAAGTAAGTGCCAGGCTGAGAAATGAGTTGCTTGAGTGCTTAAGTTGAAAGTTTGTCTAGTTCCAAGGGAAAAATTGAAGAGGAGACTTTGTGGAGCCGGAAATAGTTTTACCCTAGCTAACCGGTGCTGCCCAGTGTGCAAAACTGGGCAAATATGGTATTTCTAGCAGAGAAATGAAAGAGATAGAAATTAGCCCAAAATGGCCAATAAACTACTAATTTCTGGGCTGAAACCACTCCTCCAGGGACAGACAGGCTGCTCAAAGCTCCCCTCTCTCACAGGTGAACAGAGAACTTCCTTCTATCCAAGTAAGGTATGGGCAAAGACAGAGATTTGTAATATAGCCCTGAATTCAGCACTAACCTGAAAACTGGACTATACTAGCTTAGAAAGGCGGGAAAACAAGTATATATATATATATATATATATATATATATATATATATATATATATGTATATATATATATATATATATATATATATATATATATATATATATATATTTTTTTTTAAGAAAATAAAGCAGATACACTCAAAAAACACTTTAAATGCACAGAAAAGCATACTTATTGTTATATATCACAGATCAGAGTTGTAGTCAATGCCACTAGTAATAAAGTAGGAAGAAACACAAATACAGTAAAAGCAGATGAATCAAGTGCAATTTATATATATATATATATATATATATATATATATATATATATATATATATATATATATGGATTCACTTTATAACCTCGAATTACTGAAATGTCAAATTTCAGTATCTCGGGGCTATAAAGCCAAATGTGAAAAATAGCGAAAGCTCATAATCACGAATTTGAATATATGTCGAATTCGCGGTTATGACCTTACGCTGCATAATGTCCGGGATTGTGTTTTGATGGTGCGCGGTGCCATGTGTGGATGTAGGTATTATGTTAGGTAAGTGTTTTCTAAGGGTTGTGAGTGGGAGTTAGAGTGTGTGTGAGTGTGCTGATGTGTTTGATGTGTGTGTGAGGGGTCGGAGAATGTGCGTGTGTGAGTCAGCTTCTGTTTTGTGTTTGTGCGATCTCGGAGTTCGTATATATAAGTAGGGGGGGGCGCCCCCCTGCTTATGTGTGTATGAGTTGCGTTTGTATGTAGTTTTGTTTGTTTTTGTTGTGATGTAGGTGTTGTGGTGTATGTGTAGTGTTGTGTGTGCTTTTTTTTCGGTTTTGACTTTCGCAGTTTTTTATGTCTGTGTTTTGTGGATTCGGTTTTATAGTCTTGAGATATTGAAATTCGACATTTCAGTAATTCAAGGTTATAAAGTGAATCTGTATATATATATATATATATATATATATATATATATATATATATATATGTGTGTGTGTGTGTGTGTATATATGTATAAAACAATAGAAAACAAACAAACTGATTTAAACAAGTTACCCAATTAACCAGAAAAAAAGCACAAAACTGAGCCCTGTTCCAGCAGTCTTCAATCAGACAAGTTATAACTGCACACCTCTGCTTACTAGGGTGCAAGGGAACCTTTTCCAAAAAAGATGGCTTGGATCAGTGCTCAGGTTATATAAACAAAGCTGTATTCAGCAGGCTTGAATCTGGCCTATGCTACAGCAACAAGCCATACCAATTTAAGAAAGAAACAGCTCAAATAAGCAGGCACAATAAGCCTGTGGCCAGATATTCCCAGCTCAGAATGGCAGAATCCAGCCTCTCTTCCCACAAGAATGCAGACCACAAACCTTCTTAATGTAGAATAACTGGCCTGAAGCCCAAGTGCTTAAGCCAGAACTAATACACTTTTAGAATAGCAGACACTGGGCCTTCAATTAACAATTCCCAGCTTAGAAGGATGTAAGCTACCTGTCCTGCCACAACAGTGCAGACCACAAGCCTGCTTAATGTAAAACAGCCTGAATGAAGCCTAAGTGCTTAAACCAAAAGACTTAGAATAGCAGTTACAATTTAATCAGGCTACTACCAAGCAGTAATAAATGCAGCAGACTAATTAAAAGTGAGTACTTTTAAGAAAAGCAAAATAAAGTAGGAGAAAAGACAAATACAGTAAAAGCAAATGAAAAAAAAATTTTTTCAGGCCTTCTCAAATCTACTCTCTGTATTAAGTAGAGTGAACACTAGACTCAGAATATGATCTCACTGTACTTGGCTAAGTGAGCAAATGAGATGGACTCAGGAGGAGTGTTCTAATACAGACACAGGAGGGCCAGGCAATTCCAGAGCCAGCAATACTAATGCCAACACAAGAACAGGGAGGGAGGGTGGAAAACTAACTGCAGAGAGACACAGAGGACACTGTTCAGAAACACACAATTAGGAAACAGAAAAAAATGAAGATACAGTACTTTTAAAACTGCAAGTTTGTACTTAACAGAATATTAAATGCACTACTGCAAGTTTCACAGCTTCAGCTTCTAATGCAGATGTTTGTAGCCAAGCAAGTCTCTCAGGAGTTGAGTATAAAATTGCACTTCATGAAGCTATCAATACAGAATAATTATCACCACCATTAGAGTGGCACTGTATGATGAACTGCAGTGCTTAACAAATCCAGCAAATAAACATCTCATAACAAAGTACTTCACATATAATTCTGACAGATGTGGAATATAACTGCCACTCTTCATGCGCAGACATATACCATGCACAAGCTTGCCACAACAACTTGCTACAACCATCAGTTGGCCATCATTGATATCACCACTAACAGGAGGAATTTCAGAGGTAGCTGCACTGCCGCTTTCAATTAACAACTGTGTTAGGTGCACACCAAAATTATACATGATCCTGCTGTATAGAATGAAGCTGGCAGTAAACATCCTCCATGCAGTAGTAGTAAATTAATGATGGGCCCCTCTGGACTTGTCCAGGCAATGAAAATGGGTTTTTAGTAGGCCAAACACATATTCAGTGACTATCCATGTCTGGCACAGGGCAGTGTTGAATCACCCCTTAGCAGTTCCCTTGTTATTACAGACTTGTGTCATTACCCAAGGTTTGAGTGAGTATTCTGTATAACAAAACAGGGGAGTGATCATTTAGTACTACCTATACCTCTCCATAGATACTTAACTACCCATGGTTAGGACCATTAAAATGCGTTGGACTTACAACTAGGTAACCATGAGGAATCCTACCATGACAGAAGAAGTGGTGCAATTTGCTTATGTGCCATATGCGGGAATCATGAGCATTGCTAAGATGCTGAGCAAACACAGTGATGCATCAGCATGCATCACACACTATCTGGTTACTGATGGATTTGTAGCCATTTCTGTTCTGATATTACTTCCCCCATGGTCCATATGGGGTCTTAATGGCAACTTGGGTACAATCTATTGCACCAAGCACCTCAGGAAAGCATGCTACCCTGTAGAAGATAAGCATGGTGTGGCACAGTCCTAAGATGACACTGAGACATAGACATACTCTTCCACATGTGCTAAGAGTATGTCTAGTAACTGCTGAAGTATCCTCAAGGCAGAAGCCTGTGAGATACCTAACATGTTTCCTGTCTAATTCTGGAAGGTTTTTTTTACCACAATAGTGAGGGCTACACATACCTTGTTATCACTGTGTCCCCTTATGTGGATCACACAGACTCAGCAAAGCACATACTCTGCCCTTGATGACTCTAGATTTGTTCAAGATTTTTTGATCAATAAAGTTCAGATTGATCAGTGTTTACCTGTGTGTTGTTGGCCAGCTAGTGCCACTGGATGCACCTAGTTTTGACATTAACAAGACAAGTACATAAGAACAGGAGGCAGCTAAGCATGCAACAAAAAATACCATCTTCACTGTTTGCAAAGTGAATGGAAAAGGCACAACTTTATTTTTATAAGTCTTATGTCCATGGCACAGATACAAAGCAAAAAACAACCATGATTCACACAAAGGCAGGAAGACCTCCTAATTTACATAAGATGGTCACAGATTCTTCACTTGCTCATCATTTACACTTCATTATTAGTTTATTTGTGTACAACTTTCTCATAGTGGTTAAAATAGCTGTGCCTATGTGCATCTGATGTCTCTGAATAGCACCTAAGCTTTGCTCAAGCACAGCCAGTGCAAATTCCCTTCATGCCTAAATGCAGCAGCTAAAAATACCTCCATAACTGTGCTGTTGTGCCTTCTAGTATTTAATTTGGAATGTCTGTGCTCTTTTCTGCAGTTACTAGCTAAAAAATTGTCCTTTTTGCAATCTTAATTGCAGGTGGCCAGAAAGTAGTTGTTGCTTAGCTCATTTATTTTCTTAAAGTGTCAGTGTTATGAAAGAGACTAGTTGGTATGTGTATAATGCTAGCTGTGCAGTGTTGTATCCTACTATTTCTGCTAGTCAAGATATGTTCTTTTTCCAATTTTAATTCTAGAATGCTAAGAAGTGACATTATTCAGCACTGCTGTAAGCCCGAACCCTGACCCTTTGTCCAAACAAATCTAATCAGCAACTTTCTCTGATATTTAATCACTTATCACAAGTAGGCACATTCATTTTGATATGAGTTTAGTAGCTTAATATTACCTTCACTCTGCAGGCATTATATAAAACAGAGTGCATTGCTTTATCGTGTAAAAGTGTATGGTATTATTGCTTGAGCTCCCATGCATATCTCTCAGCTGTCTAGATTTTCACAGTATGTCCAGATTTTTGCCTCAAAATTTCAGTCTGTTCCTCAAAAAAATTTTTGGTTTTCTGGCAAATCAGTGGGCTGACCTGAGGAATGAAATTAGTAAATAACGTCATACATTTGAGTATCAGACTTTGTATTCTTTACAAAAATGCATTTTAATTCATACCCTGTTATTCTAGAAACTTTCTGAAGTTTATCGAGCAATATTTAAAATCTGTCCTTATATTTGGGCCTTTTTGCCCTTATTATGTCAGGCTTTGTCCAAATTTCTTGGGCTAAGAGGTTGAGAGGTATACTTCTATGGTCACTGAATACCATAATTTAATTGCAAAAAGTTCAATATACTTAAAGAATTTAGTGGTAATGTATTTATTCTGGAAGATTTACAAGTCCATTTGAACTTCCAGCAAAATATTTGTGTGTAATTTACCATACAGTCCAGCAAATTTATTGTCTCTGTTTATTCATGGGTCATTACTTGCTTTATCCCTGTCCCACCCCTATACCCACAACACCAGCAGCTTATACACTTTAACACTCCTCTGTCTTCTCTCAGTACAACTCCAACCCTCCAAATAAAGTAAAATCACATTTGCTACATAAAAGTCTAATGACACCAGACTCCCCCAACCACATTAGATATACTGTAACAAACTCTACTCTCATATATTGCTCAGTATCTATAAAACATGGAAACAATTTTATTTCCCAAAAACATCCATCAATCATCTTTCATGTTACAGTCAGTCTTTAATCCCCAGGAAACCATTCACTTCATAGCATTCTTAACTGTTTCTGATTTTATAACATGCTCACTTTTCTAACAATTACTCCCCTGCTACTAATATTGGCACACTCCATGCCATGCCACATAAGCCAACCTGACTCATATTTCATGCCCATGTACCACCCTTCACACGCCTATCACATGTGGTCAGAATCAGAACAGTCACTCTTTATCTCTCAAACTATTTCCATCACCCCAATACACTTCCTTAATAATAGGTATCTCTTATACTATACAAAAAATAGTACCCATGAATACTGCCTATATGTAGCAAATCCAAGCCTCCTCACCTATGCATAGCCTTTATTACTATCTGAACATTAAAGTTCCAGGGACATTCCTCCCAACCATTACCCTTTCACCTCCCCCATATCTTATGCCCATAACTCAAGCCCTGCTGACTATACAATGTTACTTCATCCCCCACGAATTCCACCTTAAAACTCTTTCACTTAAATATACAAAGTGTCTATGACAAAATAACTGAACTCCATTTTTGAATGACACACCATGCTCCAGACATTCTTGTCTTACCAAAACCTGGCTAAAACCAAGTATTAAAGGCACTGAAATTATTCCATAGTGCTATAACATATTTCAATCTGATCACACAGCAAAAACGGGGGAGGGATGGCTAACATCTACCTGCACTCCTTTCACACAGCAGTACCCATATGATATTCTGAAATTTAATAATGTAAAACTACTGATTACTATGTATGTATATATATATATATATATATATATATATATATATATATATATATATATATAGTTGATGAAATGGTAAGTTGACTATATGAACTAGATCCATATATAATATCTATGTACTGATCTACTTTACAAGTTCAGAGTTTCACAATTTCGAACTCCAAATGGTCGAGACCATAAGATCAAAGTTTTGAAACTTCCAAATTGTAATAATAAAAATACATTTGTTTTTTTTTACATTTTGCAAGGGAGACAAGCCCCGTGCACCACTCACACCCCCCTCTAAATAAATATACCAACTCCGAGATCACACTACAGTGAGGAAAACTGTAAATTTCCCTTTCTATGTTGCACGGTGATCTCAATTCAAAACATTCCAAGTTTCAAAACTTCAATCTTATGGTCTCCACCATAAGCAGCTCGAAGTTTCAAAACTTTGAAAATATACACACACACACACATATGGGTCTACTTCAGATAATTGTAACCTGAGATCACCGAAGACCACATCATCGAGACAAAAATAACGAAACCCTATTTCACCAAAAGACCCAAGCAACCAAGATCTTCCCACGGTAAGTAATCACTCATTCAAAATGTCAAAACATCTAAACCGCACTGTCCCTATCCCACCCAGGTGGGGGCTATGCCATCCAAACCAACTCCCAATGTGAGGGGCTGCCCCCCACAACTAAATATACCAACGCCGAGATCGCACTACAGCTGGGAAAAGGGCAACGCTCATCTTATCAGCCAACAGGTTACTTACTTTGGGAAGATCTTAGTTGCTCCAGTCTATTGCTGTAATAGGTTTTCATTATTTTCGTCTCGATGATGTAGTCTGTAATAATCTCGGGTTATGATGATCTGAAGGGAACCCATACATATATTGTACATATCATAGGTCTCAAACTCTTAGCTGAAGAAATCTGGACAAAGCCTAAAACCATGGGAGGACAAAGGCCAAAGATAGTTACAGATTTTAAATATGGCACTTACTAACTTAGAAAGTTGCATTGGCATGCATTTTTAAATATGGCACTTACTAACTTAGAAAGTTGCATTGGCGTGCATTTTCTGAAGCATACAAAGTCTGAAACTCAAATGTTTGTCATTATTCAGTGACTTCAATCCTCAGTGATTTGGCAGAAAAATCACAGATTTTATGAAGAACAAAAATATGAGGCAAAAATCTGGACATTCAGCGATAATATGGAAAGTCGAAAGGTATGATACACACACACACGCGCACACACACACACACACACACACACATATATATATATATATATATATATATATATATATATATATATATATATATATATATATCCCCTCCAAACAACTACAATACAAACTCATTTGTTCTCTGCTGTGATATAGTCACAACCTAATTAATTTCAGATTCAGCTTTTTCATAAATACGCTGAAACAATAAACTGGCATCAGATAAAAATCTTACTGAATATGAAGCAACATAAACCCTTCACACTGTTTTCTTAGATACTCTAAATGTCCAATCTCTCTTATGAAGACAATGTGTCAAAACTGACCGAAACCTTGATTAGCTCAGAACACAAATCAGCTAATTAGGAAATGAGGTAGTGTGTGGAAGCAGTGGCACCAGAACTGGACACTTCAAGCTTCCCCATACTACAGAACTCTATCAAATCGAGTAAAATAGTAGAGCAAAAACTTACTAGATGAAAAAAAAGAAAACCCATAACTTTTTGAGTATCAATTACCATTTCCTAAAGCCTAGCATATCAGCCCAGCCGTACATCCAGTAACTATGACTACAACATAACCTGCTCTTTTAACTCCTACTTCATTAACTCAGCAGTTTTTCTCCTTCAGAACAACCTTCAGAAACCACTATACTTAATTTGACTTCAGTCACCCTAACTCTACCACCCTTTCACTACAACCTATCTCAAATACAACCATTAAAAAAACAATTCCTTAAGCTTCAAACAAATGACTTTAGCAGCTCACAATCTCCATCCATATTTATTAATCTAGCCACAGATGCCTTACCCTTCCCAGTCTATGTACTCATCAAGATGTCTGTAACTGAATTCTAAGTTCCCAAAATCTGGAAGTAAATGTATGTATTACATCTACATAAATGGGGAAAATCTAACATTCTTAGTAACTTTAGGACAATTATCATACTACCTCTGTTATCATAGATATTAGAAAGATGTGCTCACTCAAAATTTTCCAAATACCAAACTCCTTGGAGTTATCCTAGACCGGTAGTCTAGCTAGGGCAGGGCAAAGGAGTCATCTGCCCCAGGCACAAAGTTTTAGGGGCATGACTGTCCATCTAATCCATCATTCCAATTGGTCCTTAGTACATACTGCTTGTTAAAAGCCAGTATTGCATTTGAGGTCTAACCTGAGTGTTGTAGTGCTCTGTGCAGAGTATAAACTGTAGCAACTGCTTGCTACATTTGTAGTAATCAGTTTGCTACAATTAAAAAAAAATATTTGCTTTAATTATTTCTTCATTTGTATTTTTTACTATAATCTGAGGAAGGAGGTTCTGGGGCACAGCGGAGAAATGGGACTCGATTGGTCATGCATTTCAGGAGCCCCAGGTACCTGATTGCTGACTTTTTTTTTTTCATCTTCAATTGAAGAGCTCGGGCAAGAGGAAGGGAGTATGCATCTGTCTGGCCACCTTATTTTTTAGCTCTTCTCTTGAAGAGATTAGGGAGTGGGGCATAAAGGCATTGGACTAGCACAAGGTTCTTGTTCAACCAGCTACTCCTCTGTCCTGGAATGTAAATTAAACTCTGTCCTCAGTATATCCAGGACTATAAAAAGCATGACAAAAAATAGGTGCCTTATATAGAATAAAATCCTGTTTCTCAGAGCAAGCCCTAAAGACTATAGCCAGTGCCTACCTCCTACCCAGTCTATTCTACACAGCTCCAGTGAACACTAACCTTCATATGACTCAATCAAAAAGACTAAAGCAATGCTTGTAATGTAGCTAGCAGAGCTCACCACAGCATTGCTCTGTTTAATAACTGGTTAGAATTCGCCAGCTATCATCAATACACCCAAGTGAATATAGCCCATTTTATTCTGCACTATCTAAGTGTCCTTGCATAATCTCACTAATGAGGTGGTGCTGTCCCACAAGAAAACAATGCTCTAAAGTCAAATACCTCAGCTGCCAGGACAAGGCTTCAAATCCACATGGTAAATAAAGCCTTGTACCCAAGTTATGTGGCCAAAATATGTGAGCAAATGCCATCTTCCCTCAGACAACCCAAAACTAAAAACATTTTCAAGAAATATCTCTGCACTCACCTCCTTAACTGTAAAATATGCCCCTGCCCTTCATCTCCTGACTAGTCACTTGATCCCCCCCCACACACACACATACTTCTGTTCCTTGTCTCAAACTACAGAGACTCCCATTCATTAGTAAATCTAGAATTTTATTTTCCTGTTGATATGAACATTGAACATCTTTTCTGCAACGTTGAACAAGCAGATTAACCATGCAGTCCCTCACCCACTTTTTCACTCAGTCCTTTAGAATGTTACACATTTTAGGAACTTTGGATCTCTGTCAACAATAAAGTTTGATCTCATTCTCTTCTTGTTCTCCTGTTCATAACTCCCATGAAGGGCATACCTTAACTGCTCCTTCTTCATTGCAATACCCCCTATTTAAATATTTCTTCTTTGGCAACTACTGCTTGCCCCACACAGACACACACACACAGACAGACAGACACACACACAGACAGACAGACACACACACACACACACACACACACACACACACACACACACACACACACACACACACACACACACACACACACACTGTTCCATATTACATTACTTCCAGTTTATTCATGTTATTCATTCAGTTATAATACCTGTCCTACTGCTTAACTCAGTTTTTCTTCATGCACTATTGCTTGCCACCCTTATTATATTAGATTTCTCATTTTAGTTGATGTACTTTTTCATCCCATCCCAGCAAATATGTATGCTGGCGTTGCTTCATCTAACTTGTCCTGAAGTGTACTTTTCTTAGTTAATATTTCTTTTGAGAGCATTGCTGCAGCTGCTGATACAAGTTAGTTTTAGGTTATCTCCTTATGTTATTGCATTGCCACTATGAACAATGGCTGCATTCTCCCTTCAGCTGATGTTTATTCTCATGTTTACTGCTGCAACAATTGTTACTAATTACTTTTACATTCTTTACCTTCCAGTCCATGTGCATTTATAGTCACTATACTTCAAATATTGTCTGTATTTACAGTGTCTACTATAATCTATTTGTAATATTTTTATTTCACTAAATATGTTTTTGGAGCTTTTCTCCCCAGGCTTTCAGTGAAAGAAGTCTTACATGACCTAATATTGCATTTCTAGTATCCAAATACAAATAAAATACAATAAAATAAATAATACCTCTTTAGCTGTTAGTAGTATCAGTAACCTGCTTCCATATATTCACCAGACTTTTATAATATCAGTGCCCAGACATATAAGCTGACTGTCATTGATCTGCATCTATACAGTGAGCTCAAGGAGAGACTCCATAGCATACATCAAGAAAATGGCCTCCAGTTATATCTTGTGTCTCTTCAGCCTGATATAGGGTCTACTCTTTCTGAATGTGACTGATATGACTAGAAGCATGAGAAAAGTGCAGATCATTGGTCCAGAAATGGCTTTGTGTCTTTATAGAAGGGCTCTATCCATAGGAGGGGATGAGGTCATGATGGATAAATGTTAATGTCTCATTCTCAACAAACAAAGCAAACATTTTCAGTTTCTGTTGCTACTCTGCACTACTTAAAAGGTAGAAATAAGTATCAGATGTTACATTTCCTGCAGGTGAAGTTATAGCTTTCATACCTGTGTTGATGCACATCTGCTATATGGCAACCCATACTGAATATATCAGGACTGTGCTTCTTTAATAAGGAAAGTACAGAACTGAATTCATGAACCATGATTGCAGCACTCTCTGAGTGTGCAGCCATGTTATTTGTCAGAATGTTGAATATTTGAACTCTTTCTGTAAGGCAGTTTTGTGTTGCTCCACCTTTTCCTGTCATACAGATAGGCTGGCAGGCATGTTTGAGCAATATAAAGCATTTTGATCCCTTGCCTGATCAAAAAAGTCTTATCCAGAATCACAATGAGCTTATTATCCCCTAAGTTAGTACTCTGATCCAAGTGGTTATCATCCACTAAATTAGTACTCTGATCCAAGTGGTTATCATCCACTAAATTAGTACTCTGATCCAAGTGGTTATCATCCACTAAATTAGTACTCTGATCCAAGTGGTTATCATCCACTAAGTTAGTACTCTGATCCAAGTGGTTATCATCCACTAAATTAGTACTCTGATCCAAGTGGTTATCATCCACTAAATTAGTACTCTGATCCAAGTGGTTATTATCCACTAAATTAGTACTCTGATCCAAGGTAATGTAAGGTTACTTTCAACCAACTGCTACTCCATTTTCTTGATACCGCAGACCTAAGATATCACTTGCAGTGCATGCAGCTTTAGTGGGTCCACAGCTTATCTTCCTCACAACTTCTGTATCATTACGGTATATTTTCATGGACTTCAGGATATGATCCCTAGTGGTACAGGGGAGGTAGGGAAACAGATTCCACTTCAGTTTTGACCACTATCAGACTCAAACTGTATTATTAGGCATGGGTGGCAAACATACCCGTTACTTCCTTCCAGATGCAGCATGCTTTACGTTAATCATGTGCTTTTCTGTGTCTAGACACTGCTGCAGATCATGATGCTGTCCATGGCTATACTCAAAATAATTGTTACAGACTTTACAAAAGGCACACCCTTATCCTTGCCTACAGCTGTCATGCAATCAAATGATGTCTTCCAAGCTATGTGGAGTGAAGACAGTTCCAAGCTCCATGGAGTGAAGACAGATTTCTTTTTTTCAGTGTGACCTGTTGTAGAAAAAATCCTTCCTATAAGTATGCTGACAACAGTTGACATGAAAGTGATGTTTTACTAATTGAGTGAAACAGCCCTTACATTTTCCACCATTCCACCTTATGGAAATATATGTGTTTGTCATTTAGAATGGGCGATTGCCATGTCCTTAGTTTCACTGCTTGTGCTTATGCAACAGATGCCACTAATGTGACACAAGAACTTTAATTCTGTAAAATTCAGACAATCTCTTCCTGCCATGTGCTATCCTATTCTGTAGCAATGTCCACACTGCATTACTTGCATTACTGTGCCAACAGCCCTGCATGTCAGGCACAGAGTGACAATGTGTATGCTCTCCAGGCATACCAGTATGGGTATCTGTATGCAACTCTGCAATGTGAGCATCTCCTGTATATGTATAGTTTGCATGCGGATTAGCAATACAGAATATATAGAGGATGATATATTATTGCTACATATGGGTGTCACATATACATGATATAGCAATGGGTAATGCAATGTTGCTATGATAAACAGACATTATCTATAAGATGATAATAATCATACTCGGCCCTATATATAGACAAACCCTTCTTTCTCCTTAAATACAGGAGTTTATTATCTGCTATCTGTTCCTGAGCAAAAAAATAAAAAATAATACATGCAAATATCATGAATTAAATGCCCTGCAAAGGCTTATTAACCAATATCTGAAAAAAGTGGAGTGACCTACTTTGCCTACTTGTTATACATCTCACTTGCACACTCTCTTATATCTTTTCCCATTGCCTTAGAAGGTTAGAATAGCACCGCCTCTGTGGTGCCAGCATTCTCACCACACCAGCTCATGTCAGTAGCATCAAGCACCAGCATGATAAAACTGTGCCAGGAATCCACTGTATACCATGGACCCTTACAAATGTCCCTGGGCAGGAGATGCAGTCGGTCTATGCACATAAAGTACAGAAATAACTTACTGTCCTTTGGCAGCACCTAGAAGCCCTGCCACCCTTACTGCCTTCAGAAGCCAGCGCCATGTCATAGTCACAATCCAGAGAAAATGGCAGCCCTCTCATACCCATACATTTTGTTATTGTTGACACATGATGCTCCTTTTCAGGAACTTTGTGATCAGTCACAGTGCCACTACTGGTTATTGCAAATATTTATGGCATGGTTGAGGGGCTGGGGGTTACTGTTTGTCACCTGCATAACCAAAGAATGTACTTGCAGTTGACTGTATTCCACATTCCTCCCTGACATGACTGGTGTGGCCATATACCTTGTACAATCAACTCCTCTTATGGAATACAAGTGTGAAAAAGAATGTTTGTGTCTTTGTGAATAAACTACGGCACAGCTCGAACAGGCAGAATCTTTTATTGTGTAAAACTCCAACACTTCTGGTTAAGCGCTTTCATCTGTTAGAATACAGACTTCTTCAGAACCAAGAAACACAGATCTCATACAGTTTAAATAACAAATTTGGCACCAAAAAATGTTTAAAACCTTAAAGAGATATTCTGTTTTATCAAATTGTGCAAACAGTGCTTCCTAATGTATAATTAGTCTAAATACATATATAAATATAAATAAATACAAAAAATCATATCTAAAATTTATATGTATATAAAAATGTATATAAAAACACATATATATATATATATATATATATATATTGTACAAAACTGTTGCCATTGCGTACACATTCTATTCAAGTATTAAAAAAGGTTTAATGCTGATACTATCATTAATGCCTGGAAATCTTGTGGCATCTGTGTATATCTGCCACTTACTTTCCATCATAGCTAAATAAACTTTCCAGTTCCCACCACGTACATAACTGTCAACCTGATCAATAATAGAAAATTTAAAATTATGTTGATACCCTTTGCTAAACATATGTTTATATAAAGCATTCTTCATATCTTTTATCTGGATCTTATAATAATGTTCATATATTCGTTTTTTTATTTTCCTCTCCATCTTTCCTATATAATATGCTGGGCAGGCTACACAAGTTGCTAAATAAACAACTTGTTTGGTGTTGCAATTGCCTGCCCTGCATTTGATGTAAGTCTTGTTTATATTATCTAACTTAATACCAACTACTTCATTAATATATCTACATTGTTTACAGGAGCCACACTTCGTGGTTCCTCTTGATGTGGTCTTGAGTTTTTCTGAGCACATTGCCCTCTCTAATAACTTTTTAATATTTGGGGCCATTTTATACACATTTCGGATGATTACCCAAAGTCATACTTACACTATCTGATATTGTAATCAAATCCCAATGCCTATTTAATATTTCTTTCACAAAATTAACATATGGAATATACATTAACACACATACTCTGTTGAAAGCTTCCATTGTACTTACACTCTTGTCCAGATCCTTATTAGCTTCACATGATTTGCCTAAAAGGGGTAAATACCTAATACCCCATTGTCTTTTTACATAAGCAACCACATCCTTTAACACAGAAATAGGATAACCCTTTTAAATATTAACTCTAGTTCTTTTTCCATAATGTCTTCGCTTGATGACATACGTGCAGCTCTAATGCACTGTCCTTTGAAAACATTCTTAAACATATAGGGTGGATGACTGCTACTAAACTCTATATAATCATTTGAGAATGTAGTTTTCCTATGTATTTTAGATGCAAACCCACCTATAGTATGGCCTATATAGGTGTCCAAATAAGCTATACCTTCTTTGTTGGTATTGTATGTAAATTTCAGAAAATCCGTCATTCCATTAATGTAATCAATAAATGAATTAATTGATTCATATGTCCCCTTCCATAGAATAAATAAATCATCAAGGTATCTAGTATATAAAACAATATGAGAATAGTATTCACTTTGAAACACATATTCAGACTCCCATTCTAACATAACGAGGTTTGCAAAAATGGGGGCACAAGAAGCCCCCATAGCAACACCTCTACACTGTCTGAAATATTCTCCCTGAAATTGAATGTAGTTATGATCAAGTACTAAGCCCATCATATCTGTAACTAAACTGATCTTATCCCAATTCAATTTTGAGAATTTTCTCAAACTATTACAAAAATATTCAAGGCCAACATCCTTAGGTATACATGAAAATAGATCTATTACATCAATTGTCAAAAAAATCAAACCATCATTCCATATGTCAGGTGTAAGTTTACTTAAAAAATTCCAAGAGTCCTTAGTTAGATGTGAAATATTTTCATACACATGTTTAGTTCATCTATCTATTATAACTCCCAAATTATACGTCTTAGACTTGGATCCGGAAATAATAGGTCTAAATGGAGGATTGCCCATACATTTGTGAACCTTAGGTATACCTATTATATTTGCCAAAATAGGAAAATCTACATTCAAAAAAGTATAAATCTCATTTGTTAATCTATTGTCGATTAAATATTCTTCTATAGCCAAATCTATCCTTTTATATCCTATATTTATTTGATTTAAAGAAACCACTTCATAATTACCTGACAAGTAAATATATTATGTATCTCAGCATTGTAGTCAAAAGTGTTGTATACTACTATCCCACCTCCCTTGTCTGGTTTCATTATTCTAATTTCTTTATTTTGCATAAGTAATTCTAAACATATCCGTTCATTTTTTGTTAAATTGTCCTTAAATACTTTATTGTATACATTTCCAGTCTTTATATTATTATACAACCAATAAATGTCTTTGCAAACCATTTTTTCAAAATTGGCTACTTGTGTGTTGGGAACTGGAATATATGTGCTTTTCCTTTTTCAGTTATTATGTATCGCATAACTAGTCATATCATCCTTTTGTCCAAATTGTATGGCTAAATTTAGCCTTCTACAATACATTTTTATTTCCTTTATCGTATCAACTAAATTAAAACCAGTTGTAGGTATATATTTCATACCTTTACTAAATAATGTAAAAAATTCTTGACTAATTTCAAAATCTGTGTAGTTATATACATTAAACCCATTATATGTGTAAAAAATTTGATTACTCCTTCTTCTAGCTGCACTCAACATCAACTCTCTTTTTTGAATGTTGTCATGACTATTAAAATCTTGTAAAATAACCCCTTGATGGTCTATATATTCACAAGGTTTAATGTTATCAACAGAATGCTCAATAATAGCTTCCAGACCTATTGTGGTTTGTTATATCGTTCCCTTCTGTACTGCTGTTTCGAGGCTGGGTAGTATCTGCCCCCTTGAAAATTTGCATCCCCCTCATTATTTCTAGATCTACTTCTAACATTAAAATGCCTTTCCTTCTCAACAACAGATCTGTCTTGTGGCCAAATATATGCTCTATTATTCTGATACTGTTCCATATCCCGCTGTATCTTCCTTTGTTTTCTATTGTATATACTAGTTGCTTTATTTTCAGCTGTTTGAAACTGTTTGAAATAAAACTCTCTCCACTGTTCAAATAATGCATCTTGAACTATATCTTCATTCAATTTTTCTATTTCCTTTACCAAAATGGATAGCTTCTCATCATTAAGTTTCATTAACAACTTCATATAAGTAAATCCAAATTCATCAAACATTTTATTAAACTCTTGAATGCTACCCATATTGTATTCAATTCCCAAGGGTAATTTAAAAAACCCTCAGGCCCTTGGGTACGCTGTGGATCACTACACATTTAGCTAAATAAGCATTATCAATTTTGATACTTTTTATGTTGAGTAATTTTTTACCCAACATCTGTATCTTAGCTTTGATAGAATCATAAGAAATGCTCGAGTGCTTCATATTATTGAATACAACGGAATGTTCATTTTCATTTAAAAAATCATACTCATCACATAAGAAGTGATCAATAACATCATAGTTCTGATTTGAACTAACTTTTTTAGGTCCCACTGTCAATTGTCCTGTTGTAGTTGTTGATTTATAATCAATATATGGACTAGAGACAGTTTTGTTGGTAACAGTACCTTTACGATGTCCAATATGATTCTTCGTTATTGCCGAATAAGTCTTTAACGGCTGCCGGCATTTGGGTCTCGCTCCCATCCGCTGAGCTTCATCCTTCAAATGGAACAGATTAAAATCAAATGTGAACTCAGCTTCTGGCGATAAATTAATGTCGATGTTCTTATTAATGAGCTCCATCGAATCATGTATAGACTGTGTCCCGCCATTGACATCACAAATCTGGCCATTAGGTATTTCTATCTGGGTACTAGTGTCTGTAACACTAGGAAGATTAGAGCGTTTGACAAACGATGTACGCTCCATTACTACTCCTTGTTTAGGAGTTTCCGATAAACGGCTAACCAGTTCAATCAGTCTGGTAACCTCCGCTTGTAATGTGGTGACATCCAAACGTAAAGAATTAAATTCATCCCTGTTCAATAAAGCTTGCGACTCGTCTCAAGTACCTGCCATCAGGAACGCTGCCATGAACAACAAATCAACTAAAGAAACCACAAAGATAACACCAACTCCTGGTGCAGGTTGAATAAACTACGGCACAGCTCGAACAGGCAGAATATTTTATTGTGTAAAACCCCAAAACACTTCTGGTTAAGCGCTTTCATCTGTTAGAATACAGACTTCTTCAGAACCAAGAAACACAGATCTCATACAGTTTAAATAACAAATTTGGTGCCAAAAAATGTTTAAAACCTTAAAGAGATATTCTGTTTTATCAAATTGTGCAAACAGTGCTTCATAATGTATAATTAGTCTAAATACATATATAAATATAAATAAATACAAAAAATCATATCTAAAATTTATATGTATATAAAAATGTATATAAAAACACATATATATATTGTACAAAACTGTTGCCATTGCGTACACATTCTATTCAAGTATTAAAAAAGGTTTAATGCTGATGCTATCATTAATGCCTGGAAATCTTGTGGCATCTGTGTATATCTGCCACTTACTTTCCATCACAGCTAAATAAACTTTTCAGTTCCCACCATGTACATAACTGTCAACCTGATCAATAATAGAAAATTTTAAATTATGTTGATACACTTTGCTAAATATATGTTTATATAAAGCATTCTTCATATCTTTTATCTGGATCTTATAATAATGTTCATATATTAGTTTTTTATTTTTTCTCTCCGTCTTTCCTATATAATATGCTGGGCAGGCTACACAAGTTGCTAAATAAACAGCTTGTTTGGTGTTGCAATTTGATGTAAGACTTGTTTATATTATCTAACTTAATACCAACTACTTCATTAATATATCTACATTATTTACAGGAGCCACACTTCGTGGTTCCTCTTGATGTGGTCTTGAGTTTTTCTGAGCACATTGCCCTCTCTAATAACTTTTTAATATTTGGGGCCATTTTATATACACATTTCGGATGATTACCCAAAGTCATACTTATACTATCTGATATTGTAATCAAATCCCAATGCCTATTTAATATTTCTTTCACAAAATTAACATATGGAGTATACATTAACACACATACTCTGTTGAAAGCTTCCATTGTACTTACACTCTTGTCCAGATCCTTATTAGCTTCACATGATTTGCCTAAAAGGGGTAAATACTTAATACCCCATTGTCTTTTTACATAACCAACCACATCCTTTAACATAGAAATAGGATAACCCCTAGTACTAAACATTTTAAATATTAACTCTAGTTCTTTTTCCATAATGTCTTGACTTGATGACATACGTGCAGCTCTAATGCACTGTCCTTTGTGGTCAGAAGGAGGACAGTCCATAGTACCACTGAGTAACAGTGCTGGTCTGCTCTTTCCCCAATGGTTTTGCAGCATACAGAGATTATTTTAGGTGAAGTGTTTACTAAGGTTTGTATAGCATATGTGGGCATTCTCTCCTTACATGTTTATCAAGGTGTTGCATACCTGGATTGTGATTGTTGTTTTGGAGGGGGTTTTCCACACATATGAGCAGTAGATGATTGCAGACATATCCTGAAGGTTGCCTTGGAGTAGGTTTCTACTTACTTTTGGTCTACATGCACACTAGTCACAAGGGTCTTATACCACTTGAGTATGATGTGGAAGCATATATATTGTACTTGGCATTCACTGTGTATGTCATTGTCAGAGAGACTGTTAAACTATGGCAGGCAGATCTACTGATGGGTCTATAACTCTTCCACAGTTCAGGGAAATAACATTATTCATTTCATCACATTTGTATCCATTTACAGATGGATTAGATAGAGGCTACATGTATGCCACTTTGGCCCACAGTCATATGTTTCTGCATTGTGTCTAGTTCAGGGCATATGGCCTCCTGCAAAATGACAAAGCAGCACCCAGGAACATACCATACATACTGACACCACACAGATGGCAATCATACATGTAGCTCACCCAGCATCAGAGGTAGAATGTAAAATGTCCTATGTCAACACTGAGCATTGTCATGTGTTTTTCAGGAAAGGCATAACATGTATGATGTACCACCAGCTTGAAATATATTTCTTTGATGTTACAGGTTGTCATGCATAAAAATTATCACCACTACAAGAGAAAATTATCCAGTCAGAGGATGGCATTCTGCTGAAGGCCCTATATGAGCAGTGAATGCTCTGGAATGGGAGATTGGTCCAGGCATTCCATGAACATATCTGGTTAAGATGTATGAGCAGGTCCATAAAAAAGTCACCAAGATAACTACATACACAAGGCAACCCACCTGGAGCAAGAGCAGAGGTTATTAAGTGGGAATCTGCCAATAGTCATCACTGATATACGTAGAAGAGATTCTGGCATATCGATCAGTGGCTCCAGACAGCAATTACCCTCACTGGGGTTTTATACGTAGGTGATGATTTATACATAGGTTGCATGGAGTGCCTCGAATATAAGCTGTTAATGCCCTAGGTGGGTACTTCTAATCATGTAGTATCATCAGCAGTAACCATCCAGCTCAGGGCCATACATATACTGAACATGATATCTTTGTTGTTGTAGGAACATGTGGAGTGCATGTACAGTGTCAGTCTGCTCCAGGTGTGTTAACCATATTTTTTCCATAGCACTCTGTTATATAGGATTAATTTCACTCTGCTGAGGACATTGGTGGAAGGTTCATTCAGAGACTGTGTATTACTTATGTGTTTTTACATGCGCTGTACTGTCATGGCCCTCCACCATGGATCTACAAGTGCTTGAATTTGGGGCACTGTCTGGACCTAAAGATGATGATGGCAGTCAAGTCCTGGCACAGTCTGGGGGCTATGGCAGCAGTGGAAGGCACAGGCAATGTGATAGCCATATCCACTCCCCTTCCACAGAAACAGTTCCTGTGCCTATGCAACCCACCATTTGACCCAGGATAGCACAATAAGATAGGATGTGGCCAGCATACCAAACACAGGATGCACCTTCATCTCCAGTGGACCAGCCAGCCTTGGTTGCCACCAGATCCACTGAGTGTAAGGATGACATTAGGGTTTGGCATACCAGCGGCATTCCACCCTATGCATACAGACTCATCCTGAGTTGAGTACCTCTATGGCCATTAGTCAGCGATTGTGCAAGGTTTATTTATACATATACAGGGAGAGAACAAGACTGAGCAATATTCAGAGACCTATACTGTCACTTTTGAGCTGGTTGGAGCTGTCTGTGGTTTGTGTGATGACCTGTGAAAATGCCTGGGCCATATGTGCACCATTGTGGATAGATGGTGAAGGGAATCTGTATGTTGTAGATGCCCATGAGCAGCTGACCATCAAGACCAACACACTTCCTGTAGCTGGTCCAACTCTGCCTCTGGTAGGGAAGATGCCACAGATGGGAGAAGGCATGGTTTAGGACTCTAGCCGTTGATGTAGAGGACTAGTCTAGTATTTGCTACAGAGAATTAAGTCAATGACCTGTTAACAAGTTACTTCCTTTGGCACAGGGTCTGATTGTCTCATCTTCTTTTGACACTGTGGACTTTGAACAAGTCACTTAACCAAACAATGCTTTGGAGCAATTGGAAATCTGTGCCAAGTTCCATAATGGTCTGCTGGACTGTATGCCTATTAAGTACATATGAAACCATGACCAAAAGTGCCATACCACTATCTGGTGTTGAGGGCACTCCAGTACACTAGGGATACTGATATAGATGGAGATATTTGAGCTAAAACCAAAAGTAGCACTTTCCACCATTTGCAGTCTCAGAGAAACCCTCCTACATAAAACATTAAACTGTGACCCTACACTCACATACACACACATCATTAAACTGTGACTCTACCCTCCCATACACTCACACAGCATTACAATGTGACTCTACCCTCACATACAAACACAGAATTAAACTATGGCCTACCCTCACATACACGCACACAGCATTAAACTGTAACTTTCCCCTCACATACAAACACAGCATTAAACTGTGACCCTACCCTGACATACACACACAGCATTAAATTATGATCCTACCCTCACATGCACACACAGGATTAAATTATGACCTTACCCTCATATACACATTGCTCATTATTGACACTTGTTTGTATTGCCATACACACTTGTGCATATGATGACAACTGTGCCCTTCCCTGAGTTCTCTTTAACTGGGTAGTCTGTTTCTGATCCGCAGTGTGGCCAGTTCTTGCATGGTGCATAATATCCTGGGTTTAGTACTGGGTGCACCATTTTTATTGTAGTGAGCTATGCTTACTCTAGTTCATAGTTATGAAGCAGATGCTGCCATTTACCTAGTACCATAATATACTGTGCCAGTCTCTGTTTCACATAGTTATTCTTTGTACCAATCTTCTCTACAAGCTCCTTGTCAGGCACCTCCTTCAATCACTCTGGGACTTCCTCCTCCTGATTCTCTCTCCTCTGCTACATATCTTTGCATAGCAACATGTTTTGTAATATTGGGGTCTATATCACTTTATCAAAGACCCTATTTGCCTAATCACATTTTGTCAAACCCTCTTAATAGAAAGCTAACTTTGCCAAAGGATCTCTTCAGCAAATATTTTCCATGGGAAGAAACTAGTCGGCCACCAACCCACCAGCAAAAAAACTACAAAATTTAAAACCAACAAACTGGTGGGCTTTGACCCCCATGCCCACCCTAACTAAATATACCAACTCTGAGATCACACTACTGTGGGGAAAAGGGCAAATTCCTGATGATGGCCAACTAATTCCTTTCCCAGGGAAAAAAACATTCACTGAAGAGATCCTTCAGCAAAGTTAGCTTTCGATTAAGTGGGTTTGACAAATAGCTATTCGGTAAATAGGGTATTCAATAAAGTGATATAGACCCATAATATTGCATACACTGCAAATATTTTATTGCATCTTTTGGGGTCATACTGCAGAGTACCCCCAAGATTTATCTAGATCATAGAAGCAGGCCTTCAGCAAATCTGAATATACATTCAAAAATAATTTATGTCAGTGACAGGATGGTTAATTTATGCATTCTACAGCATGATTTGTTATTTTATTATTAGTGGAATTAGCCATGGCTACAGAACATATCTAAGCATCATTAGGGAGATGACCTTGTGGCAAATCATCCTGCATAAAATGTCAATATAAGCCACACATGTGCCAGATGTGGAAGTAGTGGGCCTGTAGGCATATTGTGGCCTAATGATTAAGGTGTTTGCCTTACAAACACAAGGTGCAGAGTTTGAGTCTCACAAGGGATAATTGGCTAGGCTTAAAATGGCTCGCAAGGGCAGTTAGCCTAGTACTAATCTATGAACCTATGAACCTAAGTATATAATAACTTGCAGATAATGGCCTGGAAGGCCTTGAAGATAACAGAGCACTGTCCTTGATGCTCATCAGGAGCCTTTATTGTAATCTGGGTGTAGTCAATGACTCTCGATACCTCAGGAAATAGGTTCTGTTATAAGATGTCCACATTGTGTTGTCTCTTTCCTCTATAGTGTGCCAGAATCTCATATGTTGCCCTGACATGCTGTAGCATGGCATTGGAAAACTGGTAGAATATCTTTTAGGATGGTGCATGGAATATACCAACCATGGCTACTATTAGTTGCTGATAGGCTCCTGTTACAATAATTCTCAAACCACAGACACCTTAGCAGTAACCATAGGGATGAGTATTGCTCACAGCCCATGAGCCTGCATACAAAATGGCACATCTCGACTAGCTCCTGTTTGGTTTCTCTATCCACATGGCAGCAGTCCACTATTTCTGCATCTTGGTGGACATTGTATGTTAAGTGTGGACTGATGACGCTGTGGCACTAAGGCAACAACTTGCACCACAATGCCTTCTAACAGTGAGAACAGCCTCTTGCATAAATATATATATGCATAAATCATGGTTCTGTGCTCTTTCTTGTTGAGCTAAATATATACATTTCTGAATCTTGCTGGCATAACATTTGTTTTCATTTGCATTTCCCATTGTCATCATTTTAACAGTGTATCTCATTTCTATGTCACTATATAATCATTTGCTTATTACACAGGCTACAGCATTTCTTGGCTTCTCCCTATCATTCTAAGTCATCTCGGAAAAGCCCCCACATGATGCATCACTGATCTTGACACAAATATGGATACCATGATGCATAAAATGCTTCTGAATCACAGGGTCAAAGAAGCTATACTGACATCCTGGCAAATATTTATTTGTGTTCATACTCCAAATATTCAGAAAAATGAAAATTTGTGAACTGAATTTTAGAAAACAGTTGTACCACTTTCTAGTTTTCTAAAATGCATAATTCCAGCAATCATTGTAAGTACAATGATAACTGGAAAAAGGTCATCATTTTTCCTGTCTGCTTCTGTCAAGTCATAATGCAGAGCACTTGTAAAGGAAATAAGTTAAATAACAATGTTTGAACTTTATGTTTAAAACAGTGTTATAAATAAGTACACAATATGGTATCAGAATAACAATTTTTGAAAAAAAAATTATTCAAAGGAAATGTCAAACAAGAATCATCCCTGTAAGAATCTTTGCTATAGAGACTGCAGGGCTTTTATTTTCATTTTATACTGTAGGACATCAGTTCACACCAACCGGGCTTTAATCAAAAGGAAATGCCCCTTGTGTCTGCATTACTCTTAAAGTCATTGGCTCAGTTCCTTTACCGCTGCAGCTGATAAAGCCCCCTTTGAAATAAGTGCAAAAGGCATCAACAACTTCTATAAAACTAACTTCACTGATGTTTATTTGCTAATAATGGATTCAAAATAAATTCCATTTAAAATTTAAACAGTCTAAAGTTTGATCAGCTTGACAGTAGAGATGAATTCCCATTAGAATAACTGAATAATTTTCCTAAACCCGTCCGATTTACTTTTTACTCATAGGAAATCATTTCCAATTTTCCAGTCATTTCACAGAGAAATCCTTCACATCGTGCATCACAATGAGCTCTTAGGCATGCAAAGCTAGTGCATCAAACATCCAAAGTGAAAGAAACAGCAGTGACAATATAACAAAATCTTGTCACATTCAGCTTCAAGGAAATGCGTTACACCTTTTGGTGAAAAATAGAGCTTCATTAATAGAATTCAGAGCTTGCTCAGTACAAAATGCTGCATATGAAATTATTAGCAATCCTAGTTACCCTGTTTCCATACTCATTGCCTTTTGATTTGATGTTAAGAGGTTTCTACACATTACAGTGCGGCTCTTCTCAAAGGTACATGGTGCCAGAGTATGACTGAAAAGTGCATAAACATGCAATATTAGTAAAGCAGTACCTTGGAAATGGGTGTCATAAATCTTGCAGTATAGAATGCCAGATAATGATTAACTAGAATAGCATGCACATAGAAGAATATGGTGTGCAGTATGTACTGCCGCTCACTGGTTTGTGCAACTCTAATGGAAAACTGTTAACAAGTTCAAGAAATGGGTGCTGGTAGGAAAGCTGCTGCAACATTTGGAAGGAAACACTGGTTATGTAATCCAGATGAATCTACATTACTGAAGCATGACAGTGTTGTATTAGTTGTGCTGAGTATCACAGCTGTAGTGCCTGGATGTAAGGGGGGTGCACAAGCAGGACACTAGGATCTATATTTATATAAGGAAAATATACCAGATCAGTAAAGCAGAAAAAAATGCAACGTACAGCTTATAGCTAATTTAAAATCAGGTGACATATTTTTCAAAAATGTCTGGTATTTTGAAGTATAGCCTGATGATCTATTAAGCACTCCAGGGCCTTAGAATAGTGATTATATGGTCACATACTAGTGTTTCATATCAGTGGTAATTGTCATGTTTAGGATTCTATGAAAGGACAGAATCTATGAAATTGAGATGACATTACAGAGTTCTAATGCCATAAATGACCTGCAACATTGACTTATGGACAGCATAGTCTATACTAAAAGTTCATAGCAGTTTTGACTGCTGAACTGCATAAAAGAAGCAGGTAGAGCTCTACAGTGGTAAGAAGTTAGGAACTATACCACATAAACATCCTGCAATTCCTTAAAACCCAAAGCAAGTAAATCATAGCAGAAACCCAATGAGAACCATATAATGCCAACACATGCAAGTACAGCCAGCCAGTTAATAACATTCACAGGTCTCCTTTATCCTGTTACTTACTCATAACTGTAAAATGATGAAGCTAAAAGGTTTGTGTTTTGAAAACTCAAATGAACTAACAATCAGACACCTCTATATAATAAATCATCTATTAATAATAACAATTAAAAGACCATACTGTAACAACAGTTAAAGACTGATAAGCTGTTGACAATAAAATTATCATACAATTCCTGATAACTTACATGGCAAACAAGAAACATGAAACCTGCTGGCAACCAGTCTTTCAAAATGTTGTTTTCATTAATAAAACTGAACCCATGATACCCCTGGATAATGCCATCTGAGATGAAAAATTATTTAACTTTTCACTTTCTATAAACTTCATTCACGTTTTAACTAGCTTTATGTCAGTTTAGCATTAAAATAATTTAAACTCTTTGAAGAGATATCATGTTTTCATATACTCACTAATATATAAGTAAATAAACAAATGTATAACTAAATGCATTTAATATAATTATTTCCCATTCATTTATTTATTTTATATAATCATTTTGAAAATAAACTACAACATTTAATAATCATTCCAGCTTCAATTGTCTTGAGACAAAACTGTCTAATTAGAGCAGAAGAAAAATCTACCCTTTGGAATACTTTGTCCTGCCAACGTGGTTTTCACTGGCATGTATGCATTGTTTGTATGCCAGACCTAAATGGAGACATTAGTAATTAACACTCTAATGAGTAATTACTAATCTGCAAGTAATGCAATGTGTACCAAAAGACTGAGATTGTGTTATCTTGGGGATGTTTCCTTTCTCCAAGATACAGCAATTTTGGAGTTAGTATATGTAAATAACATGACCATGCCCCAAGCCCCAAGTCAGGGATGCAGGAGTGTGACACCCCTCTGTAAATTTTTATTTGACATTTAACTATTATGATCACAGACATGAGTGTTGATTACACCAGAGTTGAATTTTTTTTGTCATGGAACATATGTGTTCATTGACATAATTATTCATTTAGTAAATATATTATAATGTGCGATATCTCTTTAAGAAGTTTCTCACTAAGAAAAGGCACCAAATAGCTATTATGAAAGTATTGATAAATGATATACTTTGAATAATCTGCTTATAGTCCATTCATTTTAACACATTTGCTTTTTAAGCATGTTAAGATTTATCTTTTTTTTTTTTTTTTTTTTTTTTTTTAAGAACATCTGTGTATTTATTTTTTCTACAACTATGGAGTTAGTATATTTAAGTATTGAAGTGTCAGGGGGTACAGTGCACTTGGCCTCCTCTATAAAAGACTATTTGAATAACTTTCCTTCGTGTTTTTATTGTATCATATTTCAGTTATTTTGAATTTGACTGAATGGCCTTTCAATGAAATGGGATTGTTTTTCAGTGAAGTGGTTATTCAGTGAGTTGTCCTCAACATGCACATGCATACAGATATACAAGCACACACACACAGACACATACACAATTGTGGATGAATATACTGTAAAATTTTGCATATGGAATAGAGTAGAATATACCTTTAACTGTGTGTTGTGCATGTAAACAATATAGAGAGGTCTTTAGAAATGTATTAATGGCAATAGTGCTTGCTAAAATTCTCAAAACAATTCAGTCAGGTAATCTTAGTTAGATAAAGAAAGGTTGATTGCTTATTTAGTATTGTACAAAAAAGAATTTGCCAATTTGGAGAAAATCAGGAAGTACGTTCTTGGGTTGGAGGTTCAGTGTGGCATAAAGCAGGGATTTAGTCCTTATTTTTTCCTTCTGGTGAGAAAAGGAGCAGAAGACATCATTCCTAGCTTTTCTAGAAATTACCAGAAATTAGAAATCCTGAAAATGTCTTCATGGGAGCCGTCTTAGGATTAATGCCACTGCTTTGCACACAGGGATCGATTCCTGCTGGTCCCTAATTGTAAAGTGTGTATGGGACTTCACTGACTGGTATTGTTGTAGTTTTTGTGAGACCTTTTTCAAAGCCTTTGTATAGCTTGGCCTTCTGTTGGAATTCATCTGTTGTAAGTTTTATCTAGGGTATCTATCAAGATATGACTATAGAAAGCATACTGAACCCAGCAGCATGTGTTTTCAATATTAGTACTACTTCAAAGGAAGCATATTGGGATTATTATTAGTCGTTTGCCTCTAGTGAGAGAAGAAACAAATGATCATTAGTTCCTAGATATATGTAGCTATGTTGGCACCAGCAATATCTCTACTACCAAATAGACAACACCTCCAGTAATCAAATACAAGCCAGTAACCTTAGTAAGCACCTGAAGTCATGGATTTGCACTTCATAACAGTCTCTGTAGCCTGTGGGCTGAAACTGGCATGCTGAGACAATGTCACAAATGTCTTATGTTTACTAACAGCCACCTACTACCAAAACAAACAGATGCAATGTAGTTGTATAATGTTATTGGAGGAAAGACTCTCTAACAAAGCCACAACAAATAATATACAAGTTGTGAATACCAGAAAACACCACATTAAACCAATCACACACACACACACACACACACACACACACACACACACACACACACACACACACACACACACACACACACACACACACTTGGATCCAAACACCTGTCTACATATGCTGAAGTTCTTAAAAGTACACTATCTAAACCACAAATTCCTCCTAAAGGCAAACAAGTACCTTCAACACCCTCATAAACAGACAAAAGACCGCACCCCCACCATGAAACATACAACTAAGACTCAGCTTAAAAGCCCATAAGACAAACCACCACACAGTGTAATATCATAGTCACAGGTGACTCCAGTGAGATGCATTGATGCACTACTTATTAGGCTGTACCAGGATAAGGTAACAGACATCTGCCTATCAGGTGCCAGGGTTCACTACATCAGGTAGGTGCTCAGCTCCTTGCACCACAAGTACACATGTGACATAGTCATATTGCACATGGATGTAAATGTATTGAGACTTACCTCCATGGTCTATAGGAGGACAGAAATGATGAAGCTCTTAATATATGTGTCTGAGGCAGGTATTAACCTAGCATTGAGAAGCATTCTCCCACCACTAAGAATAATACTGCAATATGAAGAAAAAATTATGGATTTCAGCAATTGGCTTAGCGTCCCGCCTCATTCTATGGGGGGAACAATATATATATATATATATATATATATATATATATATATATATATATATCTATATATATATATATATATATATATATCTATATATATATATATATATATATATATATATATAGATAGATAGATATTTAAACATATAGATATATATATATAGCCTGGGAGAAGATGATAGACAGTCTTCACTGCTTTGTTAGGGATGGCCTGCACTGATCCACCCAGACTTTTGAATACTGGTTAAATCGGGTGGCCTAATGGTTAAGGTGTTTGCCTTACAAACACAAGGTGCAGGGTTTGAGTCTCACACAGGATAATTGGCTAGGCTTAAAATGGCTCGCAAGGGCAGTTAGCTTAGTACTAATCTATGAAACTATGAAATCATTGTCCACCCTCCCAGTGCCTTTTTTACAGAGTGTCAGTCTTCCAAAGCTTCCAAAAGAACAAGAACAAATCTGGATAATATGATGGTATTGCTGTTCAACACTAGAAGCCATAACAAAATGCTTCACTCCCTATAAGTACTCCTTACCCTGGAAAGTATTGATGTATGCATTGATATATGCCTTGTTAAAGAGCCCTAGTTCAAGACAAATGAAAGCACTCCATTAGTGTACTGTTTCAATACCTACCACATATTCAGGACTACCAAATCAGATGAAGGCACTAAAGGCAGTGGTGCATCCATTTTCTTAAAAACAATTTCACCTCCAGTCATTAGACAAAATAATGACCTGGAACTCCTTCATGTCCAGCTTTTTATTAACAGTCCCTTTCTCATATCCTAGATAACTATAGGACCCCTGTATTTAGTTTGCAGCTCATGACTCCTACCTAATCATTATGGACTTCCTATGCATTAAGCCAAACGCCATTTTCTTAGAAGACCAGTAACCAACCACTCCATGTAGCTCACTCAGGAACAATAAATACACTAAAACACAGTCCGCTAGTCAGCACAATAAAGGTGTATCCTCCAAAAAATTACACACCAAGATGAAAAAGTATGTATTTATTGAATCAATGCCAACGACATAAACTAAAAAAACACATGTAATAGGATTTAGCGCGCTTTCACCTCTATCCACGAGACTTCATCAGAATCAATAAAGACCTGTAATTAAGGCATATAAATACTATTTCAATGGCAAATGAAAACCTATTAAAAAACATGGCAACAAATTAGAATAGCCAAGTAGATCAACTGAATGAATAAAAAACAAACTGTTGATCCCACTCTCAACATAACATAGTTTGTTCCTGCTCATAATAACTATGAACTAAATTTAACAAATTTGACAACAAACTCAACTATGTTAAAAAACTTAAATGCATTTAAAATGCAACAACTAAAACCTAAACCGTTGCACTATAAATGCCATTTTGGTGAATATACAAAAATGAATTACTCATTGCTGGTACAAATGTAATTGTAATATTCAGTACTAGCAAGCTTTGTCATTCTGCAAAATAACACCACATATACAAGTTAGAATCAAAAAAGAAATATATAGGTGTGTGTATAATATAGTACTGAATATTACAATTATATTTGTACCAGCAATGAGTAATTCATTTTTGTATATTCACCAAAATGGCATTTATAGTGCAATGGTTTAGGTTTTAGTTGTTGCATTTTAAATGCATTTAAGTTTTTTAACATAGTTGAGTTTGTTGTCAAATTTGTTAAATTTAGTTCATAGTTATTATGAGCAGGAACAAACTATGTTATGTTGAGAGTGGGATCAACAGTTTGTTTTTTATTCATTCAGTTGATCTACTTGGCTATTCTAATTTGTTGCCATGGTTTTTAATAGGTTTTCATTTGCCATTGAAATAGTATTTATATGCCTTAATTACAGGTCTTTATTGATTCTGATGAAGTCTCGTGGGTAGAGACGAAAGCGCGCTAAATCCTATTACATGTGTTTTTTTAGTTTATGTCGTTGGCATTGTTTCAATAAATACACACTTTTGCATCTTGGTGTGTAATTTTTTGGAGGATACACCTTTATTGTGCTGACTAGCGGACTGTGTTTTAGTGTATTTATTTTCTTAGAAGACTCTTAACTACCTCTTCATTAACTATGAGACTTATATATCCTGAAACATGTATACATAGAAATTTCTGAACTTTATTAATGCAAACTATCTGGACCAGTAAGTGCACACCCCAACCAAGTGAAATAAAATCCTGGAATTTGTCATATTCAATAGTGGTCAGCTTTGTTTCCCAATAATTTTAAATTCCTGCCTGTTCAAACTGGACCAAAAATCAGTCACATTCACCTTAAGAGTGAATCTGTAAGAATTCTCCAATACCTCGGTATTAAAAGATTATGCCAAGTCTAATCTAGTAAAACTGAGCGATGAGCTCACTAAATTCAAAAGCCCCTTCCATCTAGATGTCCCCAATGCAAATGCAAAATTCATTACCGCTAAATTCTATGAATGTGTAAATAACTGCAGTAATTTATCTGTCACACTCAGAAGTAGATATAACACCAAATTTAAAAATAAACCCCTATGGTGGACCCCTAATATAAATATGCTCTATAATAAAAGAAAAACAAAATTAGTCTCAAGATGCCAGTAGTGCGTTTGCTAAATTTAACAGGGAAGTCTGGATTTTGATCAAATCAAGCAAAGCCTGGAATGAGGTAAAAAGAGCTGCCCATGCAAAGGATAATCACAAAGCCTTTTTTAACTATGTTAAAAATCTCAGAAACAGCATCCAGCTCTGCATAGCGGTAATAATAAAAGATATCCCATACTCAGACTCAGAGGACAAAGCCAGTATACTTATAGACAAATGTTCAAATATCCCCCCTCTTCCCCTTCTATATTGCCATATCACATACCTCCATATACCTGCATATACACCCCCCTCAATTCTCCAAGGAGCAAGTCCTCAAGATACTATCCAAGGCCAAAAACTGTACATGTATGCAGGTGAATAACCCAGCTGCTTTCTGGTTAGCCTGAAACATGACATGTCATACCCCCACAGACATCATACTAGACAAATGGAGGACAGCAACCGTCATCCCCTTTCACAAAGGTGGGTGCCAACCGATGCAGTTAATTATGGATCCATAAACCTGATTAGCCTCAGCTGTAAAACTATTAAAAAAGATTATTGTGGAATTAGTCAATAAGGACATATATAACATATAGAAGCTTGACCCAATCCAGTTTATCAAGGGTAAATCCTGCCTACTTAATCTTAATTGAAGCAATTTATTTATTTTTTATGCACTGAATAATTTAACCTTGCAAAGACATTCAACACCATTCCACACTCAAGTTTCATATATAAACTCTCTCAGCTAAATGTAATTCGATATGTAAGTCATTGGATAGCAAATTGCTCACAAATAAAACCCAGGAAATTAGGGTCAGCTGTTCTACCTCCTCCAACAGACCTGTCACTAGTTGGATATTCATGGGTTCAGTCCTTGGGCCACTCTTCCTTGATATTACTTCTCATATGTGAAAGGAGATTACTGCTGCTCAAGTCTGCAGATAACTGAACCTGGTATTATAATAAGTACCCCTGAGGGTGCCTAAATCCTCCAAGAAGGCTCTCACAAACCAATAGCTGCTGTCAACACCATGGCATAAAACTAAATTCCAAGAAAGGCATAATCATATCTTTCAGCAAATATGACTTCCCTTGTAACTTTCACATTGACAACAAACCCCCTGAAAGTTGATACTGTAGTCAGGCTTCTGGGAACCTATGTTGACAATTAACTGTCTTTTGATCAGCAAATATCAGCTATTGTAAAGAAGTCCTTTTTCATCCCATGGTTTATATATAAAGGTATGGCATCCATAACCAAAGGTGTAGTCATTTTACTATACTTGGCTCTCTTCAGGCCAAGTCATTGAATATAATACCTCATTTGGTGTATACCTGTCCAAACACTTATCACAGCTGCAGTAACCACAGTTTACACTAAAAAAATCAGGGCTATAAATCATGAAAACTATGCATATTATCTCAAGTCCTTATCCCTTTGCTCAGTAACATACAGGCTACTAAAAGGTGATCTCTGCCTCACATATATGGCCTCAAACGACCATCTCCTGTCAGCTCTATTCCATATTCACAAGTCCACTGGTAGCATGAACATCAGCTAAGGGTATCTCAATCTTTTTTTGCAACATGAATAGAACATGTTGGAGGAAGAGGTATGTATCACAGAGAATGCTTATTCTACAGAATCATCTTTCACTCCACACTAAGCAATGTATCTCTTACTCTGTTCAAACATATGTTGGATGAATTGATGGTAAACTACAAATTCACCCCTGGTTTAATACACATGTCCCCTCATGCTTAGGGTTAATAGGTAAATATTCCAGCATTTTCATTTTTTACCCACATCTGGGTTTCTCATACACAAAATATAAAGGCTAAAAACTACCATGGGAAGTATATAAACTCTCCCAGCTAAATGTAATGTAGAAATGTAAGATTAGGCTTCTTAAAAATCTTCACAAACCAATAGCCTAGTAAGTACCTGGGAACCTATATTTCAAGAGTATTTTGAGTTCAACAGCCCAATGTGGGACAAATGTAGATGTAGCCTGAAGCAAATCTTAGGTGAAAAATGTTGTTTGGAAGCCTTACAATTTGTCACTGGAAGAGATCTCAATACTCAAGCTAGAATTATCACCGGCATCTTGTCCTGGTAGCTAGACTTGGAGAAGAGTGACAAATGAGTGTTACATTTCCTTACTTTCTCCATCTTCTCTTTGCTGGTGTCATCTTGGAGGTGGTGTATATATAGTTTAGGGTGTGGGGGACTGAATCCACATAATGCATTAGGGTTTCAGGTGCCTTGCACTTTTTTTTTTTGCACACCCTTGGAAGTGTCTCTGTTTTTCCTATCAGTCACCAAATGTTTTAATTATATTAGGATCCAATACTTGTATGCAATTAAATGTGATGCTGTTACACATGCTGGACTCTCTTTAGTTGATGAAGCTGAAAAAAGGGCTGGAAGAGCCTGCAGTTCTATTTACCTGAGGAACAGCCTATGAGCCGAGATGCTGCTCTCCGGACTGCTGACATGGACTATAATGCCTACAATAAAGGTACTGCTTTCAATGTGCAAGTACTGCATAAAGCCAGGGAAATTATTTTTCCATTTTCATCTGCAGCACATTAATAAACCCATATATGTTGTTTTTTTAAAACTTACATCTCTAGTGTGTTTTTAGACTTATACTGGAGGAGAACACGTCAGCATGTTTGTCCAAGGTGCTGCCAATATACCATTCCTCATCATGCCCCTGCTGCAAAGTGCTTAACCTGTTTTGGACTAAGATTTCCTCAGACAGTTAATAACAATGTGTTTTTTAATGTTGTTCCTGGCTGTTTCCAATTGTGCTTACTTTTATGTACAACTCTTCTGAAAGTGTGCAGAATCCAAGGTAGAGATTGCATAAAAGTTGGTATAACTGCTATGGCCATTAGCAGGACTAGACAGCATAATTGCTACCTCCAGAAATACAACAGCAATAAGACTGTTGACCAAAAAAGATGACCCAGAATTTTATCTAGTGCATTTGTAAATAATATGCCACCTAGGAATATTGTGTAAAAGCAGGGTGGGTGAAAATTCATCCCAGCTGACAGGAGAGGGAATACAAGCATATACAGCTATGGACATGGAGAAGCCTATAATGAGCTATAAAAAGGAATTATTAGCTAAGGCTGGGATAGCAACTCTGGTGCAAATCACAGAATTCTGCAGCTGGATAACAGTATAGTTAAAATGTTGCATTCCGTAGTACTTTGATCAAGTAAGTATTACAAAGTGATCCCAAGACTTCTGACAATTTAGTATCTCTAGTAGAATTCTCATTACTTAATGACACACTTTTTAAAAATAAATCCTTGTTCATTACTCTAATGTTGCAATAAAAATGTGGTATCTACTGTGAAAGCAAAAGTATTGTATAATTAAGCAATAACCCACACCTGGGTGTGGGTAATGCTGGATTTGCCCACGGTTGGCGTGGTTTGGTCATGAGGGCGAAGCCCGAGTAGCCAAATAAAGACAACCATGGGTAAATGCAGCATTACCCACACCCAGAAGTGGGTTATTGCTATTATACAATGATGTTAATTAAGAAAAAAAATACTTAGTTTCTTAAATAATGGCATTGTATAATGTCTCCTTGCTGCCCTTCCGCAGCTGTCCAGTATTCTGCGGCAGTTCTGATGTACTGCTCATGTGTACGTTTATGCAGTACATCAGAGCTGTGGGTGGAAGCAATGGAGAAAGTTTTGTTGCTTTTTTTAAAGCTGTTTCGCTATGTTAAACTCCTTTAACCAAGCAAGACACTTTCTAAAAACCAACGGAGATCTTGCTTTCTCCGTTGCTTTAGAAAGTGTCTCGCTATGTTAAAGGAGTTTAACATAGCAAGACACTTTCTAAAAAGCAATGGAGATATTGCTTTCTCTGTTGCTGTAAGAATAAAAAAAGACTTATACTAATGGAAAAAGTCTGGGCGGCAGGGCCTTTTTCCATTAGTATAAGTCTGATTTACAACGTGCACGCTGACCAATCAGCATGCACATTTTGGAATATTAATGGGGGGTCGTTGCATAATTAACTTGTTTCAAATGTGAAGGATGGTCACATTGCCAGATTCTGTTCTTCTGGTACTGAAGGGAATGCTGGTAGTAGAAATATGAAAACTGATATTCATGCTACAAATAAAGATGCTGCCATGGAATATAATAAGATTGCTGCCAGAATAATTGTCATAATTATGTCATTCTGCTCCAACAAATCGGGTGAGATATATTATATTTTTGGAAATATTCAAGTTGTGCTAGAGTCTTTTAGCCTAATGCCCTTTATCAACAGTTCCCTGTTATGCAGTCATAAACAAAATAACAAAGAAAAGTGGAACTATTATTATGCATTTACAGTGACAGAATGGAAAATCCACACACACGTAGAAATTCAAAACATTTGCATCATGTAGCCCTTACTCTCGATTCATCTTAAGATGTCATGTTATGAAAATACTTTCCTCGTTTTAAATCACTGAGGAAAATATAGGGGAGGGAAAATCTTCAGACACAGTGTTGCAGACTGAAAAAATAAGAAAAAGGTACAGCCACTGATTGACAAGCTCATTCAATACAAGAAAAGCAGCAGCTGGGCTAGGGAGTGAACGAACACAGTCACACTCGTACAGACGTCCAGAAATGAAAGAAGGAGAAGACAGCATAGAAACTACAAAAGAGTGTAGGATATGATTATGTTTTTCTGTAAATATGAATTGATGCTGTATTTAAAGTCTGCTTCAATGATAGAACAATATAAACCCAGTACAATAAGAGATACCAGTGTAGAAACTGAAAATGACATGATAGAAAACTCTAAAAATCTGTGCTGTGGCAGTAATATTAAATACTGTGTTTGCAAGATACTTTACCTACACATATAAGGATTCTAATCTGACAGCAGCCAACTTGCATGTCTGTACATACACCTATCACTTTTAACATTCTTGTGGGAACAGGTGTAAATATAGGCCTGCCATATACATGGTCCTGGTTTCGAATGCAGCATATTCCATATAGTATTATTGCTTGTTCCAGCAAAGCTCTACAGAGTTTGATGACCAGCTAATGCTCTGCTGTATTTATCTGATCAATCCAAGGCATCTGCTGATCTCTGCAAAACTTAAGTAGAATTTTTCACTGTATATTGCACTTTTAACTGCATTTTTACCATGCCACTGCTTATTTGAACAGTTTTTTTCTCACTGCCGAGCAGAGGTGGGCATTGTTGGTAGTTATAGACACAAACAGTTCTGCCTGCAAATTTACCTTAGTACTCTGCTGGTGTTCCATCGGTGAGTTTTTGGGATTGTCCTTCACTGACAAGTGATACATTCAGTAAAGCTCCTGAGGTACCAGCACAGATCATATCCACAAGCCCTTTGTATTTTTTGTCCCTTTCTCCTGTCCCTTACTTTACCTGGTCCTTCCTGTCCTCTCCCTGTTTTCTGACCACATCAACTTACCTAGCATTATGGATGGATAATTTCTCACAGTTTCTCCAGCCAGCCTGGTTGACATGGTCATCCTGTGGCAATGCAGCAATTACCTCATGTACAGTGACAACCCACTTCTTCTAGTTCACAAAAATTTATTAGGTGAGAGTTGCATCTATATCAACAACCTAGAATCCAGGTTTTCTTGATCACCAGTCAATTCATCTGATATTAAGCAGGTTGTCAGAATGCACACCTCACCTCCTGCACCTCCCAAACCAACAACACATAAACCTACATAAGTGGAGGTCCTTACCAGAAGCTTACCTAAGCATCAGAGACCTCCCACACACAAACAAAAGCATGATTCAAAGAACACATCCTCTGTAGAAAATAGTACACATAATATATTACACACCAGTGTCTCACTGGTCAAGCCCCTAAACCTCTAAGCCCCTAAACATAACACAAAAACAAACATCTTAGTCATACGTGACTCAGTTATGAGACACACAGATGTACCTCCCACCAGGATGGATAAAGAAAAAGTCATGGTTAGCTGTCTGTCAGGTGCCAAGATCCACTACATCACACATGCAATCAAGTCTCTCAATAACAGACACTTATGACTCTGTCATATTCCATGTTGGTGTGAACAACTTGAGATGTACCTCACTAGACTATTTGAAGAAAGACATGACTGAGTTCTCTAATTATGTGTCTCAGGCAGGTATGTCCCTACCCTTAAGCAGCATTTTACCTTCACCTAGGATGATACCTCAATACAAACAAAAAATTATTGACTTCAACAATTGGCTTAGTTTCTGTTGACATTTAAAGAGGATCTGGTATCTGTCAGCCTGGGATGATGTGGTTGACAGATCTCAATGCTTTGCCAAATATAATTTTCATCTGTCACCCCTGTGATTTTGGTTACTGGCTAAGGCTCTTGCCACCACCATAGTGCCTGTTTTAGACAATGTCACAAGAACAAAATTCCCAATGTAAAAATAATCTCTAAAAATAACCTCAAGATTATGCTGCTAAATGCCAGTAGTCGAAACCAGAATCTACACTCACTGGAAGCAGTGCACACCTTGGAAGATGCTGACATTTGTGCAGTCACCGAGACCTGGTTTAAGGATGCCGAGGCACCATAGCTATACCATGTTACATTTCCTTCCACATATTCAGACCACAAACTGAAGGACAGAGAACTAAATGAGGTGGTGTATCAATATTCATTAAAGATAAATATACCTTTAGATTAGTTAAACAGCAAAATTTCCTTGAATTACTTTAGGTGCAATTGACTGTAGATAAGACCCCTCTTCAGGACATTGACAGCTGTAGGACCCCCTCCACGAATCGGGTCATCCACTCAGCCTACTTGGATCTACTTGATTCACTCAAGATACAATCAAACACTCTGGTTTTGGGGTGACTTTAATTATCCATCCATTGACTGGGCAAATAATGCATGTTCTAACTCATTTGCCCAAAGGCTCCTGGACTTTGTTAACTCTAATGCCCAGACCAGCTGGTTTACACACCCATAAGAGGCTCAAACATCCTGGATCTGGTGCTCACCAACATGAGGGATTGCTACACCACCTTCAGTTTGTAGACATCCCTGGTGATATCTGACCACAAATCAGTCTTACTAGAAGTAACTACAACACACACCCCCTCCTTAGCAACAACTTGACTAAAAAACTTCAAGGCCAATTACAGCCTCTTACATGACAGCATAAATATCTTCATAGCTCCCCCTCCACTGATGAAACAGACACCTATGCTGAGTTATACACCAATGCTTTATACAAGCATCTGTACAATTGTATTGACTCTGACATACCTAATAGAACCAAAGCAAGATCTGTTGGGGAAAAACAAACCCTGCCTGGTGGACAACTGCCATTAATAGGCTATACAATAGGAAAAATAAATTGCTGTCTAAGAGTAGGAAGGAACAATCTCAAAACTAGAAATACTCCCTTCTCTACTTAGACAAGCAAATAAGACACCTAGTGAAGTCCTCCAAAGCTAAATATGAATCTAAATTAGCTTCCCTAACTATGGATAACCACAAGGTGTTCTTTAGTTACATCTGTAACCGCAAAGGTAAGACCCAGATTTGCTCTGAACTTGTAGTTAATGGTACCACATATACAGAACCTGTGGATACAGCAAACCTGCTGGCTGACAGGATCAATGAAGCCTTCACTCCCCTGTCCCCAGCACAAAACCCCCAAATGATCCTTAACACCTGTCCCCCACTTAGTATCTCAGAGGAGCAGTTCTTAAATGCCATTTCCAAGGCTAATAACACAGCCTCTATGGCACCAGACAACATCCTGGGTTATGTTCTACATTGGTTAAAACAGGAATTAGCATCACCATTGGGCATGCTTTTCATTCACAACCTAACCACTGGCTTCGTCCCAGCAGAATGGAAAACAGCTATCATCATTCCTTTGCACAAAGGGGTGCATCCATGTACCCCAGGAACTATATACCCATTAGCCTGACCAGCCTTATCTGCAAGGCCATGGAATGAATCATCATGTACCTTATTAATAAAGATATAGGAAATCTCCAAACACTTGACTCCACCCAGTTTGGCTTTGTCAAGGGGAGATCATGTCTGTTAAACTTAGTTGACTTCCTCGAGACAGTCACCAAAGCTCTAGACAAGGGCAAATATGTACATACGGCCTACCTAGACTTAGCCAAGGCCTTTGACACAATCCCTTACTCAGACATCATTGATAAACTCACTCAGCTGGGAATCAACCCATATATTGTCAGGTGGGTTGCAAACTGGCTCACTGATAGAACTCATACAGTCAAAATAGGGGACTCCACCTCTTCCAGCAGACCCGTAAACAGGGATCAGTTCTGGGACTGCTACTATTTGGAATCTACTTCTTCAAAGTACAGGCCAAAACTAAAGAACTGTGGCTGACAAAGTTTGCTGATGACTGCAAATTGGGAGCAATCATTGAAACTCCTAGCGATGTCAACATTCTGCAAGAAGGTCTTAGCAGACTAATGATTGGTGCCAAAGTCATGGTCTTAAACGTAATGCAAAAAATGCATTATCATCCCCTTCAGCAAGGGTGATATTGCTGCAAACTACCACATCAATAGCAATACCCTAAACAAACAGTGAATGGTGAGAAATCTGGGTACACAGGTTATCAACCTTAACTTTGATCACCATGTCTCCACAGTGGTAAGAAGGGCATTTTGTATTGCTTATCTCATAAATAAGGGTATTGTCTCTAGATAAAAGAGGTTATAACTCCCCCTGCACTCGTCCCTCATCAGGACAAGAATAGAGTAGAACCCACCCTTCGGTATGTTCCTTTCCAAACACTTGCAGCAACTGGAGAGACCACAAAGGTTCCTTACAAAGAAAATTCATAGTCTTCAAGATCTGTCTTATGTGGACAGACTGAAATCATTGTCACCTTATTCTGTGTCATACAGACTGCTCAGAGGTGACCTGTAACTTGTATATAGAGCAAGCTCTGACCCAGCTTTAATGGAAATGCTGCACATTTGCAAGTCAAATGGCGCATGGATCACTCACTCAAAGGACCTTAACCTGGTATGTGACATCAACAGAACTTGCTGGAGAGACAGAGTTGTCTCACAAATGTTGCCCCACCTTTGGAACAAGCTTCCTGTTCATGTTAAACAAAGCTCATCATTGGCCCTATTTAAGTATAATTTGGATGATTGGATGGGTAACCAGAAATTCACCCTGGGGTTTCCATCTGTGTCCCCATTGAACAGGGGCAATAGGTGCTGATTTTAGTGTCTGTTTGGACCAGACACCCTTGGGAACAAGGCTGAACTTGGCTAGGTTTGAAAGGTCCCTGGGGCTGTTACCCTAGTAAACTCCTATGGTCATAAAAATTCAGAATATAAGATAAAGGTTTGTTCAGATGCTTATAAGAAGTGTTAGCACATAAACAGGGATGTCAAAAATATTGTACAGGCTGAGCTGTAATTATTAAAAATATCCTGGGCTAATTAATTTTCTTCTGCTTTGTGCTAAGATATACTTGGGCCGGATTCATGAAGGCTTGCACGGAGTCTAAGAGTAGAGTAAGACTCCATGCAGCCAACATGTCCGACGAGCGATCCAGGAACAGCATTGCAAACAGCCCCTTAAACTGCTCCTACACGGACAGGGCTTGGATATGCAAATTACCTCACTTGCAGCCAAAAGGCATGCAAATGAGGTAAATTTGCGATCCAGGAAGCACAAACCTGTCCGAGTAGGAGCCGTGTTATTTGCAGAAATGTACTCAGTTGACAACTGAGTACCGTTCTGCAAATAGCACAATGGAGCTGTGACAGCTCCAAATAAAGGTTGCATATGGTTGAGGAAGCATGCCAATGGCCAAATATATGGCCACTGGCAAATTTCCCCGATGCAAAAAATAAAAATTTAATTTTTTTTTTCCTTGATCAGCGAGGTTTCAGCTTAGCGCAACGCCGCGCAAATGAGGTGCGCTATAAAAATCATAAAATAAGAAAATAAAAGCCATAAATAGGCATTATATAAGATATCATAATATACAATGCAAGTGAATGGCAGGCTGAAGACAACATGGCTACCGAGTAGGGGTTGCTAAGGGGGGAACTCAGTCCAAGAGATGTAACCAAGCATTACTAGGCAATCCTATGCAAATGAGGGTAAGGATAGTGAATTGCAAGTCTACATAGCAAATGAGCACAGTCAGTGGAGTGCAAGACTAGGATAAGGGGAGTAACAGAGCAGGATATAGGTGACATCATGAGAGGGGGTATGTATGACAGTAGCTAATCTCATTGGAGCAGAGTGGCATGTGTTAGCTGTCAGTTGCTCATCACCACAAGTGGTGTGGCAGTAGATATCCTAGCTAAAGTCAAGAAATAGAAGGTGCACACTGTGTGTATCACCAAAGTTTCTTGTAAAAATGCTTGCAACGTGTATGTGCTCTTGTGCACGCCTATAAACCCGAGTAAGACAGTGTGTAAGCAGAAGTTAGCATGTGTAATGGTGTCTAAATCTGTGTTGGCATATTTGCGCCTGTGTGCATGCGTTTAAGCAGGTGTAGGGCAGTTTAAAGTCTTGTAAGCGCCTTTGCGCTCGTGTGCACACGTTTAGGCAGGAATTAGCTAGTGTAACTTTGTCTAAGCCTGTGTGCGCGCGTGTTAGCGCGTGTGCACGCGTCTGCGCTAGTGTGCACGGCGCTGCCCCCCTGAGGAAATGGAATGGGAAAAGGAAGCACAACTAACAGTAGGAAGTTAACCAGGGAGAGTCAGCAGAGCTAGCAGGTGGAAATAATCAGAATCAGACAATTACACAGGCAGTAAACCAGCCCAGCCCAGCACTTAAAACTCTGCAAACAACTTTTCACCATTATTTTCTCAGAGACACTGCAGCACTGCAGTCAGCTAAGAGAAGTGAATACTGAAAAAGCTGTACTGAGACAAAAAAATGTTAGGGGCTGCCATTGCTGTCATAAGGCGACATATGCAATATGCTGAGGGTGGTGACAATGGTAATGCTGCTGATCAACACCCAGTGCGGAGACGGAGAAGAGTGTACAGGCCCAGGGTAACCTACCAGGGGCTACATGAGCTGGAGATAGATAGAGTGGACAGAGACCTCCTGCAGCAAATTGTTGACCTGTGCAGGCCATGCCTCACACACAGAACCAACAGAGGGGAACCCATTCCAGTGAAACCAATGTATGTGTTGGCCTACGAGTACTAGCAGCAGGTACCTTCCAGAGACCAACTGGTTATTTGATGGGGATATCACAGGCATCAGCATCCAGGGTACTGCACCAGTTCCTGGATGCCATGTCAGCACATGTCGGTGATCATGTATATTTCCCCAATTCCCGTGAGGTATTGGCCAGCAATATGTGTCTCTTCCAGCAAATAGCAGAATACCCTGAGGTAGTGGGTGCAATAGACTGCACACACATATGCATCAAAGCACCAGCTGGTGAGTGGGGTAGGGCCTACATCAACCGCAAGGGCTTCCCCTCCATCAACTGCCAGGTCGTGTGTGATGCCCAGGGCATAATACTGAATGTGTGTTCTGGCTGCCCTGGAAGCTACCATGATTCCCATATCTGGCATCTGACGCAGCTGTACCAGACATTTGCCAATGGGGACATCCCACATGGTCACCTAGTGGGGAATGCTGGCTATGCACTGGAGCCATGGCTGATGACACCCATCAGAAACACACACACACCTGAACAGAAACGCCATAATGAGGCACACGCACAAACACAAAATGTAATCGAGCATGTGTTTGGGCTGCTCAAGTCACGGTTCCAGTGCCTGGACACATCTGGTGGAGCCTTGCAGTACTCACCAACTACATGTACCCAAATTGTCATGGTATGTGCTATGCTACATAATATGATCCTGTGAAAACAGCTGCAGCAGGACCAGCATAGGCCTGGCCCAAACAGCCCCCCACCATTGCCAAGGTCATCACAGGCAGAGCGTGACTCAGAGGAGGAACAACCTGAGCCTGCCCCAGTAGGCAGAAGGAGGCGTGCCCAGTATGCTTTGGCCTTGGCAAAGAGGCAACCCATATCACATACACTGGCTGAGTAGGAAACCTGGAAATAATACCTCTCTCTGACCTGCACATATAGTAAAAAGGATGCCTAAGTTGACACTACCTGCTTCAAACATGTACAGGGAGTGTAGTATGTGCATCCGACATAGGCAGCCCTGCAGCACCACCTGAGGCATGATTGCCATGTGTCAAGCAATTTAAGGTAGTGCTAAACAGCATTTACCACCATGTAGTATATGCAAACAGAATCGCACACACCAACTAGTACAACTGTGGTCAATGTCGAGTAATATTGGGCAATGTCCAGCAAAGTTGGTGAATATACAGCAATGTCGGACAAGCCTGGTCTAAGTAGGGCATAGCAGAACAAAAGCCAACATGCTTATATTTGCTTAACTGGCCCTTAAGCAGTCTGGTCTGCTCAGTATGGAAATATAAAGCAGTGATGGGCCTCGAACCCAGGATACTGTGCACCATAGTTAAAGCACTGAACCACTTAACCATGACAGCATTGCACTGTTCAGCCAGTATGAAGGAATGTTGATAAGTCTATGCAAAGTATCTCATGGAAACCCTGCAGGCACAGCATAATCCCTGTTGAGTTATGACACAAAGGTGAGTCCTGCAGTAAGAACAGAACTTGACTTCCAACACACACAGTATAAATGTTAATATTGGTCATGTTCACACACATCCACAAATGTAGTGGACTTCATATCGCAACAAACTGAAAGGTCACACTGGGCATGCTCACACACTTGAATAAATGAGACATATATCAGGCAGCAAAACATGGAAAGCCTGAACTGGGCATGCTCACACACTTAGGCCATGTCTGACTACAGCAGTGGGCCACACATATCTGGCAGTTGCATATGTTAACCCAGGAACCTCTCACTATCCAGTAATCTGCCCTGTGCACACAGTTACATGACAGCAGACACTTATATAATATAGTGGAACCCTGTCATAATCAAACATGTTCTGCAGATACCTAAGTTGTTCATAGAAACTAGGAAAGCTAAGATGATAAAGACCTGCAAACAGTATCAGCAATAAATATTGTGCATCCTGAGCAGAAGCATAGGTTCAGAGGTCGATACTAGGCTATCTGCCCTAGGGTATGTACAAGCCTAGCCATAGTGTGTTTGGCTTTTGCAGCCCTGTCAGATTACTACACTGTGCCAGTGAATAGTAGGTCACACAAGATAGCCCATGTACGTTTAGGCTAGTGTGCCTCTGTCTAGCAGGGACACAGAAGATATCCTATGGGTAAACATACGATCACCCATACAGCCGTCAAGATGTCCCCTGTAGGTGGTTAGTGGGTGGCTCTGCCTATGTGAAACTGTGATCACAATCTGGAGTGACTGGAGGCCCTGGGATAAGAATCTGTCTCTCCAGCATGTCCTATTAACATCTGTGCTGAGGTATATGTGCCTGGAGTGTGTAGCTACAAGGGAGTTGGATATCCTGAGGTGGAGCATGTCCATTAATTCTGGGTTGGGTATTACTGCAAACAGGCACACATCATACCCAAGTAGGTGGTAAGTGACTGAGTAGAGCTGGAGTTACTGCATCTGAACTGTGCAGGTCATCTGTGTGAGTCTCTACATCTGCTTGGTGCGGAACTTATAGGTTCATAGGTTCATAGGTAGATACTAGGCTATCTGCCCTAGGGCATTTATAAGCCTAGCCAGAGTGTATTTGGCTTCCATCTCCCTATTAGATTAGTCTACTGTGCCTCTGTAAATTAGGTCACAGAAGGTACCCTTTAAGATTAGTTTGCTGTGCCTCTGTCTAGCAGGGACACAGAAGAGATCCCAGGGGTGAATTTGCGATTTCCCATCCACGTGTCCAGAATTGGTTTGAAGAGGGTCAGCGAGGGTCTATGTCTAATATAAATTGGGATTCTATTCCAGAGTGAGGGGAGCCTCTGGGAAATGAATCTGTCCCTCCAGCATGTCCTTTTTATTCTTGTGCTGAGGTTTAAGTCCCTGGAGCGTGTATCTCTAAGGGACTTGGATATTTGAGGTGGAGCATGTCCATTAATTCTGGGTTTGACATGGCTTTGTATGTCAGGCATAGATCACCTCTGAGTAGGTGGTAAGCAACTGAGTAGAGCTGGAGTTTCATTAGTTGAGCTGCATACATCTGTTTGCAGCCCATGATCCTCTTGGAGAAGTACTTTTGGGTCTCTCCAGTTGCTGCAGGTGTCAGGTAAGGTACTTCCCAAAAGGGCCATTGTATTCAAGTATGGGGCTGATAAGTGATGAGTAGAGGGGCACAATGACCTCTCTTGATCTAGATGCGAACCCCTTTGTGATAAGGTGGCATATACAGAAGGTCTTTGAAACCACTTTGGCAATGTGATTATCAAAGGAGAGATTACTATCTACATTGGTCCACAAATCTCAAATTACTACTTCTGTACTTATGGATTACCATCTATGTGGTAATTTGTGTGCACCTTGTTTTTCCCAAAGGGGATGACTATGCACTTTTTAGCATGTAGCTCGAGCCCGTGGCTCTGGCACCAAACATCCATCTCTGTGAGACCCTTCTGGAGGATGCTTGTGTCAGCTGGAGAGTCGAATATGGCCCCCAGTTTGCAGTCATCTGTGAACTTTGTCAGCCATAATCCCCCTGTGTTAGCCTGAACCTCAGAGAAGTATATACCGAACAAGAGAGGTCCCAGAACTGAGCCCTGTGGGATGCCACTTGTAACTGGTTTGGATTCGGACATGGCACCTGCGATTCTGACCATGTGGGTTCTATCCCTAAGCCAGTTTGCAACCCATCTTGCGATATAGCGGTTGATATTTAAGCTGGTAAGCTTATTTACGATGCCCGAGTGGGGTATTGTGTCGAAGGCTTTTGCGAGGTCCAGGTAGGGTGTGTGGACTACCTTGCCCTCATCTATAGCTTTGGTAACTGTTTCAAAGAAATCAACTAGGTTTAAGAGGCAAGAGCTGCCCTTAACAAAGCCAAATTGGGTAGGGCCCAGTGTCTGGAGGCTCCCAATGTTTTTATGAGTTCCATGATAATACGCTCCATAGCTGTACAGACCAGACTAGTCAGGCTTATGGGGCGATAGTTCCCAGGTTCCGTTGTGGCACCACCTTTGTGGAGTGGAACCACTGTAACTGTATGTCATTATTTGGTTACATATCCTGTAGTAAGGCTAAGTTTGAACAGTGACTTAACGTGAGGGTTCAGTTCTTCTTGGAGCTTGTGTAAGACACAGCCTGGGACACTGCCCGGACCCATAGCTGCTGTGTTTTTTGCTTTGGAGAGGGCAGCTTTCACCTGTGCAACTGTGATGTCAGGGAGGTTACATTCAGTTGGGATAGGCATTTGTTCCTCTGGGGGTGAAGGGGGGGGGGAAGGTTTGTGCTGAATCTGTCTGCCAGGATGTTGGCTATGTCTGTAGGTTTGGTATATTTTGTACCGTTATGCAACAATTCAGAGCATATCTGGGAGTTTCCACCCATATTATGGACATAACTAAAGAAGGGCTTGTGATTATCTTTAGTGTCTAGGGCAATTTCCCTTTCGAAACTGGCCTTTGATGATTTTATGAGGTATCAAAGTTTCTTGCTAATACTGATCAGACATGCCTTCCATTTTTGGGATTTTGCTCTGTCATGTAGCAGCTTCCTCCTTCTGTTGTATAGCTTATTTATGGCCGTGGTCCACCAAACAGGTCTCCTGTTTTTGGAGGAGTGAGTCTTCGTTTTATTTGGGATAGCACGATCCATGCATTCTTGCAGGTGCTCATAGAATGCATTTGTAAAGGATTCTACAGATTGGCCTGTATTATCCTCTGGGCCGTGGGCTTTGAAGGATTCCACCTCAGTCTTGAGAAGTGCAAAGTTGGCTTTTGAGAAATTCTTTACAGTGATTTCCTTGGCTGGGGGTGGGGATGGGATATGGATGTCCATGGAAATTTGTTAATGGTCTGATCTTACCAATGAGGGGTTTACCTCTGGTGTGGAACATAGAGTCCCCATGTTGGTGATGACCAGGTCCAATATGCTGTTCCCTCTTGTGGGAGTGGTGACCAGTTGTTCCATCGCATTACAGTTTATAACTTCAAGGTACCATTGGGCGAGTGTGTTTGGGCATGAGTAGTTGTCGCAGTCAATGTTTGGGTAATTGAAGTCACCCAATAACATAGTTTTAGGAGAGACCTTGATATTCTCCAGTGTTCTCAGGAATGCCAAGTGGGGTTCCTGTAATAGGGAGGGTGTTCTTTAGTAGGCTACAAACTGAAAGACAGTTTGGCCCACTGTTAGTTGCACATGGATGGTTTCTGATGCTTCGTACAGTGCCACTAACCTGGAGGTGTAGGTATCTTTGATGAATATAGATACTACCCCTCCTTTTGTGCTTCGGTCCGAGTTTTGTGTCTGAAACACATGGTAAGAGTTATAACCTGGTAGTGCTGGAGTGCTCTCAGGAGCCTTGAACCAGATTTCTGTTACTGCACAGACATCGATATTCTCCATACTGAGGAGAGCCTTGAGTGCGTGCATCTTGAGGTTTCGACTTCTGACATTGAGTAGCATTACCTTCAGATTTTGTATCCTTGGGTTGTCTATGGAGGGGGGTTTGTCCTTTGAGCCTCACCTAAAAAATGCACTATGGGGGTGTTAAGAGGCATGGCCAGTATAGGAAAGCCTAAGGGTGACAGGTGCAAGCCGTCCCTAGCGAAGCAACGTGGCTTGTCGGGCATGTCATCCCAGGCTGACAGACACTGAATCCCCATTGAATGACACCAATACTTTAGACAATTGTTGAAACTGATCTTTTTGTCTTTATACTCTGGCATCATTCTTGGTGAGGGAAAGATGCTACTCAAGGTCAGTGTCATAGCAGCCTGGGCTACATGATCAGAGAGCTCCTCTATGTCTCTGTTCTTGTAGTCCAGGGAGGTACGTCTCATGTCATTCACACCTGCATGGACAATGACGGAGTCATACTTGTACTTGCTTTGGAGTGACCTGAGTGCTTGCATTATGCGGTGGATCCTGGCACCTGACAAGCAGCTTACAGTGACCTTCTCCTTGTTCAGTCAGTTGAGCGAGATGTCAGTGTGCTAGACAATAGAGTCCCCTATACCAAGTGTATTTGGTGTGTTGCTTGGCCTTAAGGGCTGTGACTGTGAGGCACACTGATCTTGTGAGATATGTGATTCGTGGGTATTGTTGAGGGGTGGCTGTTGCTTGGGTATCTGTGGCCAGTACAGTTGCTGCAGGTTTTGGGTAAGGTACACCCCAAAGGTGGCATTGTAACCAAGCACGGTTGTTATTAGTATAGGGGCACAATGACATCACTCGATCTAGATGTGAAACCATATGAGATAAGGTTGCTTATATAGAAGGTCTGTCCAACCACTGTGGCAACGTGAATGTCAAAGGCGACAGTACAAATAAGTCATGTCCCCAGTCACCTAACAACACCTACCATATGTAATGGAGTACTACCTATGTGTTAATGTGTGGGCATGTTGTTATTCCCAAAGGGGATGACTATGCAACTAATGGCATTTAGCTGTAGGCCATGGCTCAGGCACCAGTCATCCATCTCTGTGAGACCCTGTTGAGTATGCATGTGGCAGCTGGAGAGGTGATTATGGCACCCAGTTTGGAGTAAAGTGCGAACAAGGTCAGCCATATTCCCCCTGTGGTAGCCTGTACATCAGACACATATATACTGAACAAGAGAGGTCCCAGGACCGAGCCGTATGGGATGCCATGTGTAACTGGTGTATAGTCAGACATGGCACCTGCAATTCTGACCATGTGGGTGCTATCCCTGATCCAGGTAGCAATCCATCATGTGAGATGTGTCCATATCGATGCTGGTGAGCCTATGCATAATGGCCCAGTGGGTTATTGTGTGGAAGGGTTTAGCAAGCTTCAGGTAGGCTGTGTGTACAACTGTCCCTATGTCGATGGACCTGTTAACTGTCTAAAGAATACAAACATGTTCAAGAGGCAAGATCTGCCCACAACAATGCTGAAATGTGTAGGACACAGTGTCTGTAGGTTCCTGATGTCTATGTTTAAGAGTCCCATGACAATATGCTCCATAGCTTTGCATAACAGGATAGTCAGGCTTATAGGGCAATATTGTCTGTGGTCCATTCTGGCACCAACTATGTGGAGTGGGACCACTGTCACTGTACGCCATTCTGTGGGTACATATCCTGTAGTAACTCTGATATTGCACAGTGATGTAATGTGAGGGTTACGTCTGTCATGAAGCTTGTGTAAGATGCAGGCCAAGACACCAACTGGTCCCATTGATGCTGTAATGTATGCTTTGAGGAGGGCAGCACTCACCTGTTACTGTGTGGTGTCAGGGAGGTTACACTCTGTTGGGATGGATAGTTGCTCCCTAGGGGGGATGGGGGGAGACATCTGCACTGAACCTGTTTGCCAGGATGTTGGCTATGCCAGTGGGTTCAGGATAAGTGTAGTCAGTATGCAGTAACTCACAGCATATCAGTGAGTGTCCACCCAGGTTCCTGACATAACTGATGAAGGCCTTGTGATAGTCCTACATGTCTGGTGCAATTGTCTGTGAGAAGAAGACCTTAGATAAGTACATGAGTGATCATAGCTGTCTGCTAGTACAGATCACAGATGCTTTCCCCATCTGGGATTGTGCTCTATCATGTAGTAGCTTCCTCCTGACATTGTACAGCTTATTAATGGCTGGTGTCTACCAGACAGGTCCTCTGCCATTGGAGGAGTGAGTCTTGTTGTTATTTGGGGTAGCACAATCCATGCAGTCCACTAGGAGTCCATAGAATGTGTATGTAAAGGATTCAGCAGTCGGAGCTGTATTTGACACTGTCTCAGGGTCTCTGAAGGATACCACCTTGCTTTGGTGAAGTGAGACATTGGCTCATCAGAAGTTCAGCAAGATTACCCAGGATGGGTGTGTGGAGTGTATATGTATGTCCAGATAGATGTATGTTCCGACCTTACCAATGAGGGGTATATTGCTGGTGTGGAACATAGAGTCCCCATGTTGGTGATGATCAGGTCCAATATGTATTCCCCCTTGTGGCTGTGGTGACTGGTTGTGCCATAGCATATGAATTTACAAATCCCCAGCCAATATTCGTGTATCTGATGTCACCCAATATAATGGTGCTTGTGGAGACCATCATATCCTCCACTGTTCCCAGGAAAGCCAAGTGTGGTTCCTGAGTATGGGAGGGTGGTCTGTAGTAGGCAACAAACTGAAAGGCATTTTTGCACAATGGTAGTTGTATATGTATGGTATGTGATGCTTAGTGCAGTGCCACTAACCCGGAGGTGTGTGTATCTGTGATGTATATGGATACACCCCCTAGTTGTGTTGTCCGTTCCAAGTCCTGTGGTCAGAAAGCATGGTATGAAACATGACCTGATAGTGCTGGTGTGCGTATGTGACCCTGAACTAGGCATCTGTTAGTGCACATATATTGCTATCCCCCCATACTGAGGGGAGTCCTGAGTGGCCGCAATATGAGGGTAACACATCTGGTGTTGAGCAGCATTACCCTTAGTGTTATTTAACCTGTAATGTCTATGTAGGTGGGTTTGTCTTTTGAGCCCTGCTCAACAAATCCACTATGGTGGTAGCAAGAGCCTTAGCCAGCATTCAAAGGCCCAAGGGTGACAGGTGCAAGCTGTCCATAGTGAAGCTATGTGGCATGTTGAGCATGTCACCACAGGCTGACAGACACTGTATCCCTTATGAATGACACCAATCTGTTAGCCAAGTGTTAAACGTGATATGTTTGTCTGTATACTGTGACATCATACTTGGTGGGTGTAAGATGCTAGACAAGGTCAGGGTCATACTGGCCTGGGCTACATGACACTGTTCCTCCATGTACCATGTCATGTGGTCCAGGGAGTAACGTCTGAGGTTCTACGCACCAGCATGGACAATGATGGCGCCAGTCCTGTACTTGCTTTGTAGTGACCTGACTGCATGTGTTATGTGGCAGATCCTGGCACATGACAGACAGCACAAAGGGACTATTCCCTTGTATGGGCTGGTGAGTGGTACGTCAGTGTGTCTGACAATAAGTGTCGCCTATCACAAGTGTATTATGTGTGTTGTTTAGCCCAAAGGCAAGTGACTGTGTGGCACACTGACATTGTGAACTATGTGAGATGTGGTTTTTGTAGTGGGGTAGCAGTTGTGTGTGTGTCTGCTGTGGAGGTCTCTGCTGCTTAGGCAGAGTTAATTTACAGCATCCGAGTATGTGTATGTGTGATAATGTGGTTTGAGTGCTGTCATCAGAAGATATGTGAGATTGATATGTGGTGTGTGTGGTTATCCTCACCACCTGATAGACTATGCCAGTCATGGGTCGAGAGAGTTCAGCACCCTGTATGTCTCTATAGGTGCATCTCACACACATATATCTGGTTTTGTTGTGAGGAGGAGAGTGTTGTCTGTGTACATGAGGCAGATGTGACATTGTGTCTACATCACAATATTCACCAGCTGGACTGGAGAGTGCACACAAAGCCGACCCCTGGACATGCCGGGATATCATCATGACATACTCTGTAGCCAGATGACAAAGGATCAGTAGGGTGTTAAGTGTGTATAGGAGTATAACAGGGATTAGTGCTCAGGTTTGTTGGTGTTCTGTAAAGAGTAGCTGAGAAGGAGTCCAGACTGAATCATGACACCTCCGACAGATATGTCATATATAGCAATGTACACACATATATGCCATGAGTCAGGGCCAACTGTACCTGACTGGCAATGCCGACATCCTGACAGACAGGCCCATATATACATACCCACCTCCCACTGACGATAGTCCATATCATCATACCAGGAGATATCACATGTAGAATGGATGAACAGCTACCCCCAATGCTAAAAGCATGGCATCAAGTGGACTACATTGACTCCCAATATGTGTCATGCATAAACTACAGAACAAACAGATCCTGCACCTGAACAGTCAGCTGAACCTCCCCCCCTACACAGGATGTGGAACCGTTGAATGTGTTACAGCAACATATGGCACTCCACACAAGTGTTGGTGCACAACACACCATGGGAAGTACAGTCAAGTATGCCTATGAAGTATGATCTGCAAGGCCATGGAGTCCATAATGGTTGAAGTCATAAACCGAGCTATTGGAAGCTGACAAACACACAACCCTACTAACCATGGCATGTTCATGTGCAGATCATGGTTCCCAAACATGCTAGACTGTTTGCAAGGCAGCCACACAGGACATACATCACTGAACACAGCTACACATGTCTCACATACACTTTGAATACCCCTTTATCAACATCCCAGACACATGTAGTACCCACAAAACCAACATGCTGTGCATAAATATGTGTTGACATATGAAGGAATGTCAATGTGTCCACAGATAGATCACACAAGGTAAGGATTATGAGTTCCTGTTCCAGCTGTTGACACCTGACGATCCACATTGACCATTCCTGGAATGGCATAAAACAAAGTGTACACACATTACCATGTCCAGTCTGATGATGTCACCACCCTAGAAATACAGACAGAGAAGGGAAACCACCAAGTAACGCACATAGCACACTGCGCTAATGCATCGTACTCTCACTAGTATCATAACCTGGCTAGGTAGGGGTTTGAATCCTGCGGACTGTGTGGGGGGGGGTATATGTGTGTGTGATTCTCCTTGAAAGGAGTGTCCTTTTTGAAGACTGGGAAAACACACTAAAGATGTATATTCCTCTTTGGAAAGACTGATGATGTCACCACCCTAGAAATACAGACAGAGAAAGCAAATAGCGCACTGCACTAATGCATCTTTCCCTAGTGTTATAACCTAATTAGGTAGGGGTTTGAATCCTGAAAATGCTGTATGTGTGTGCACTTCTCCTTCAAAGGAGTGGCCTTTTTGAAGACTGGGAAAACACACTAAAGATGTACATTCCTCTTTGTAATCACTGATGATGTCACCACCCTAGAAATACAGACAGAGAAGAAAAGCCACCCAGTAAAGCAAATAGTGCTCTATGCTAATGCATCTCTCTCTGTTATCATAACCTAGTTAGGTAGGGGTTTGAATTCTGCAAACGCTTACTGTGTGCAATTGTCTTTGAAAGCAGTGCCCTTTTTGGAGACTGGGAAAACACACTAGAAGATGTACATTCCTCTTTGGAAAGACTGATGATGTCACCATCCTAGAAATACAGCAGGAGAAAGAAAACCAGCCACTAAAACAAATAGCATGCCGTGCTAATGCGTCTCTGTCTAGTATCATAACATAGGTAGGTAGGGGTTTGAATCCTGCAAACGCTGACTGAGTGTACTTGTACAATTATCTTTGAAAGGAGTTCCCTTTTTGGAGACTGGGAAAACACACTAGAAGATGTACATTCCTCTTTGGAAAGACTGATGATGTCACCATCCTAGAAATACAGCAGAAGAAAGGGAACCAGCTTGTAAAGCAAATAGTGCACCATGTTAATGCATCTATTTTCAGTGTAATAACATAGTTAGGTAGGGGTTTGAATCCTGCAAAGTGGTGGGTGTGTGTATGTGTGCAGTTTCCTTTGAGAGGTGTTCCTTTTTGGAGACTGGGAAAACCCAGTAAAGGAGGTACATTCCTCTTTGGAAAGTCTGATGATGTCACCATCCTACAAATACAGCAGGAGAAGATAAACCAGCAAATAAAGCAAATAGCGTGCCATGTTAATACGTCATTGTCGAATGTCATAGCATTGTTAGGTAGGGGGTTGAATCCTGCCAATGCTGACTGTATGCGTGTCACTGTTGGTCAACACAGTGTGGGTTTTGCTTTTACAATGGTATGACATAGTATGATGACAACAGTAAGTGCATTGCAGATATCAGGTATCTGCATGGCAAATATATATGTGTACATGTCCCCTCAATCAGTACATAGGTGTGAAGCCTGCATACTACATGAATACATCTGTTTCCATTGACAGATTGTGCCGCTGCTACTCAGATCGTAGGTCACATATGTATGTATGTGACATGGCCATCCACTGTCGTGTTCTGTGACCAAGGTCATCTATGGCACACACACCCATGACAGTTACTTAAGAGTAGTGTGAGTGAGGGTATATGGCTGGAGTATATGTCAGACATGGTCATACACAACAAAGTCTGCCAAGAATGGACAGTCTTTATAGGTGTACGACTGCCTTGTGGATATGCATTCAGTCCTCTAATGTCTGTGATACACCTTGGGACTCCACAATACCTATGGATATGTGGATACAAATGGACACATGACATAACATGGGTCTGTATGTACACAATGGTACCCGACATACATGTTGAGGGCTACCACATGTGTGGTACTGACGGGATAGTATGTATAGTACATGAGGATGACTATGCCATAGTCGGCTTACTGCTATACAGCATGTATCACACAACAGGTATCTGTCTGTATGATACCCTTGTGTAGGATATATGTCCCATCCAGGGAATGCATTGTAGGCCATTCCATGCATTCCCAGATTTGGATGGATGCATCCCTAGTGTATCTGCATGTACCTAAGGGGGCTATATGACACACAGGTGTGGTCACAGTAATGGGTGGCAGTCATCACCACTGGTTAGTGTTATAGTGTAGCACTGGAAGGATCCAAATTGATACTGGGTTCCCTACTACTGTGTGTCATTTGTCAGGACATCATCCAATGATTGCTTATAGTCATGCTGTTGAGGTTGTGTATACTACCAGACTGCAAATCATTGATTGATATTAACGGTATCACCTGCAGCATAGTGTCAACCCATGTCATACACACGTCTACCCATGTTAGTACATAACTGTAGTAGAATGCATACTGGCCATTGAAAGATGCAATGGGATGTTAATAATGTGTACGACAGGGCATGCCACATGTCTGATGTGTCCACTATGCATGTACATCCAGACAGTGCGCACCCACCATGTTCATAGATGTACACTTGCTGATCTGTACTGCACACATCACACACGTACTGTCCACTCACTAACACATGCTGGCAACACATCACACATCAGCCAAGTGGCACATGGGTGGATAATACATACTCAGACCTAACAGTGGTGTAAACAATGCTACATTGACAAACTGAGCTTTGATGCATAATGTCTGCTTCGATATACCTACAAGGATTTAGTTAGACTTCCTTGTTGACAACTCGCTATTATTGCTACACTGCTATAGTGTCACCCTGTGCATCAGCACCATGTTAGCCTGTCCCTCTGTCGATAATGCAGATGACAGGAGGCGACACAGGTATCATCATATGCACAGGGCGTTTTGTTGTTTGCCAGAGCCTGACATTGACCGATCCAATCGACATGTCTGTGTGTGTGTGTGTGTGTGTGTGTGTGTGTGTGTGTGTGTGTGTGTGTGTGTGTGTGTGTGTGTGTGTGAGTGGGACAACAGTACAGCATGGGCCAATGTTGATGTAATGTGTGTGTGTATGTGTGAGCCCTAGTTGTTTGCTTAATGTGTGTGTGTCTGCATGCACACAGCACCACCATGTGGCTGCCATATACGGTGGTTTGTGGGTCAGCCACAGACTGTACCTGCTTGGCTGTACAGATCACTGTCTGCGGCCATAAACACAGTACCTATTCCTGGCAGGGGTGCTACAGATGGTATCGGGTACCAACCCTGACTGGGTACTGTCATCAGAGGCAGAGGTATGATGACTGGACCCATGTCCCTGCTGGGACTGGCCAGAGCCACGTGCATATGGTCTACTGGGATGGACAATGGACAGGCCAGCCCCAGCATTGCTGGGGCTGGTATGCCACTATGGGAGCAGCTGTGAGATGTGGGCCATCCACGACCACTGCCAGCTGTTGCTGTTGCTGGCATGTGTCTGTGTCGACGTCGCAACCATCCCAAATGGTCCTGGCTAGAGGAAGACATGTTGTGGAGGGCATCTATTGTCTCCCCTCAATGTCTATCAATGACCCCGGTGTATGTCTGGATGGCACTGGCAAGGTCACCGATGCTGTCATTGATAGCGGTGTTATGTGCCCTCTGCACCCTAAGTCCCTGCCTGGTGTACCGTTCCATACATGCCTGAGCCTGCATTACAGCCCGGAACATAGTGGTCATCGTAAGACCTGTGAGGGCACGCCTGCCAGGGACAATATGTCCAGTTGTGCTCCCCCGAGAACCCCTGGACCTCTGCCTATGTGGTACCATTGCGGGTCTACGGCTATGGCTGCTATAAGGGGATGCACTTGCCATGGGTACCACACTCTCCTGGTCAATGCCAACTATATGCTGTCCCTCCCCTATGGCCATTGGTGGTGAGGGATGTAATGGCAGTATGAGTGTGCACATGGATGGGGTTGAATGCTGTGTACTGTTGATTGGTGGACCAATGACAGACCCTGTCAAATCTCCCTGTGCCAAAATACATGTTTCATCATCACCACTATCCGTGGCAGTGGCTTCAGGTTGCCTGCAGCTTTCACCAAGCCCTACCTCAGCAACTGTGAGAGGAAGACGGGAAACACACGTTACGGTCTGCACATGCACACATGCACACAGGCACACAGGCACACAGGCACACATGCACACTCCTCACTACAGCAGATACACACCCACACACAACAGACTTCCAAATCATACTCAATACTGGTTGAAGGTGGGTGACAGTATCACAAGGCAAACAGTCACTCACACGTGTCAGCATGCAGAATAAGTGTTGCTCAAGTCCATGCAGTACATGTGTAGACAGCCATAGTTGATAACAGTGTACATGGCTGTGGTGCATGTGTGTACATGTTCAGTGATTGCCTACACCCTGGAACACAATGTGTACAAGGACAAGACATTTCTGTGCAAGTATTATAAGCTCTGCAATGTCCTGTGCACCATCACACACAGGTATACATACCATGGCTGTGTGTGTTATCTGTGTGTCACATGGATTTCCATGTCTGATTGCAGTGTCTGTGTCTGTAGCAGATAATTGTGGACACAGGTGTAGCACATGCATGCTATGTACACACACGGGATGGGTGGTGCATGTATATGTGAGGATACCAATCCTGGACATGGCCATTGTAACAGTATGGGGTGTAGTACCATTAGCTGTTATCATCATGCATCATGTGGTCACTCAAGGCCACTAAAGTGTGCTAGACCACTGCCTAGTAAGCTGTACCTGAACCGCGGTGCTGTGGCTAAGTTCACAATTAAACAGCCACGTTGCACAAGGGTGTGTGAGGTGTCCAATAGGGAGCATTGCCTAACATGACTGTGTTATGTGTTGAGGAGTGTTGCACAGCCCCATGCTAGGCCCCTACCCCTCAGGTATGGTATGGGTGGTGTGTGGATGACATGTGGGATAATGAAGTGTGACCTGCCAGCGTGTGTCTGGTTACACTCTGTGCAGCATGCTGAGGTGTACTGCGCATGACAAACGTGTTATGTTGTGTACATGTGTGTCAACTATGCCTATCCAATGTGCAGTACAGTGTTGCCACATTTGTGTCTGATGCTCTGTGCATTGCATGTGAATGAGGCAGCTACTGACATTACTGAGTTGTTTCATGTCTCACAGCAAACATGCACAGCATGCATTATGCGTAGGTGTGTTATGTGTACATGGCCTACACCTCACCTATGATATGCACAGTTCAATACCAAGTTTAAAGTGTAAACACACTCACCAGCATGTAATGTCTGCCCTGCTGTCACACCAGAGGGACCTGCAAGAATATGACACAGTTTGTCAGTGGCCACACCTGTGGCATTGCTACTGTGAGTGTGTTAAACTACAGTAGAACAACAGGCATAGGTGTACAGATACTATTCAAATTATCAGTATTGCACACAATAGGCAGCACAACTGCTAAACACAGTACACATCTCACACATGCATAATCTAACAATACAGGTAACAGTAGTCTACAGCTAGGGCATGTTACCTGCACACTCCATGTCACTATGCTAGGTGGCTCCTGCCTCCACGACAACACATGTGTGATGTTGTTGCTGTAGACCAGGGGCCACCGCACTTAGCAGCAGTTCCTCCACTCTGGTGAGGGGGGGGATGTATGGCCACCCCACCACCTGTGGCAAGCTGTTGTCTGTGGATATCAGACGCACGCCGCCGGACATCTCTGATTAAATCACTGCAGTGATGGTGTACCTGCTCATATGTCCAGTTATGCATGCCTATGTCATTTACCCGACGAACAAGTTCTTGCCACAGTGCAGTACTCTCCTGCTGGTGCTGGCTGGCCCTTGAAAACAGCAGGGTATAGTGCTGTGCCAGGCTGTGGTGGATTTCCTGTTCCTCTGCAGCTGTGTAGCAGGGGTTCCTGTGATGAGCCATAAGCCTGGAAGACAAGTAAACGATATGTGTGAGCAAGTCATGTGGCACACTTAACATTATACAGTACAGATATCAGTTAACTGCCATATATAGCATCTGTTCGTCTGTCAGAGGATACACATATTCAATACCACATATCAGTGCTCAGCCCACAACTGGCTGACAGTGCCTGCCACACTCCATATGACACACCAGTATACACTAGTACTCGGCTCACTGTTTGGGATCCAGTGCACAGCCTTGCCCGGGGGGTACATATCAAGCTGATGCATGCAGATATATGTCATCCATTGCAATGAATGTGAAGTACAGTTACAGTATAACCAGTAACCCACCATAGTCGTTGATGCCATACCCCTACCTAACATATGTGCACAGTTGTTAATATAGCTGGCATACTGCTGTAACAGAGTATACATGTTGCTAGGTAGACACGCAAACCTTGCATCACACATGTGATTGCAGACATGGCACAGGCATCATTACACATGCATCAGACATTCATACCATACACAAATGTTTGCTAACACAGATGAGCATTTGCTATGTACCTTACAGTACTGTGTGCCCCTACTTACAGATACCTATGCCTGAGGAATGTAATCTGTGCAGACTGCAGGAAACACACAAGACAGTGTTACCAGGGAATGTGAAAATACACCATACTGTGCTGTTTACGCCTACAGATTCAGGTGGTACGAAAGTTCTAATGTAGGATGGAGTCACCAGCAGTACCACTTACTGAGCACACATGTATTGCGTCAGCCTATGATGGGACACCAAAGTCGTACACAAGAACCTACGTCACAACATATACCATCCTACTATGTCTGCATCCCAATAACTGACACATCTTTCTCTGGCCTCACATGTAGGACACAAACGACCATGACGGAAACAACCTCACTCCTAGCTATCATACCATCACAGACCTTGCACACATTCACTGTCACACTCATTCCACCTCACATAGCTGGTATTGCACTGTGTACATGTCTGTGTGCATTGTGTCATAAGTAGGTAATACGTTATTGTCCCTGGGGCCTACAGCATCGTAGCCATATGCTACCCTGGCCTGTGACACACATGTAATTAGATTTCACTTCCTCCTGTCAACCGGATACACAGAGGAGATTCCCAGGGCGTGTTACCTATCCCCCAGACAATCATCAGGGGTATGTCTGACATCTGCTACTGAGGAGCCTTGTTTGTTCATGCTGGGTAGTTTACTCCAGAGTATGGCATATTTGCCAATAGGAGCCTATCCCTCCAGCATGTGCTGTTTAGTGATGTTGCGTGCACTAGGGACCTAGGCCTTGTAGCCCGGTGGGATTGTGAGGTGTTGACATGGTGGTTGTCTGACTGCTATGGGTGTGGCATGCCTCTGTATGTTTGGCAGAGGTAACCTCTGGGTGGCCAGTATACAACGCACTGTAGCTGTGGTTATGTGAGTCAGTCTGCATAGGGTATGTGTATCACGGCAGTATTACCCTTTGTGAGGTATGTCTGTGGACTTTCCACTTGCTGTAGTTGTCATGTGAGGTACATACCACATCGGGCATTGTGATGAGTACAGGGAAACACTGACCTATATTTCCGTACATGACATGTCGTTTGTGATTACACGTACCACGTAGACAGATTACAAGACTAGTGTGGCACTGTGAATATCAAAGGGGAGGCTACTGTCCACCTGTGTCCTATGTTCCCTTCTGACACCTTCAGTGCCAGTCAGGCAACCACCTATCTGGTAGTTAGTGGGTAAAGTGTTTTGGAATGGGGTATGGCACTGCAGTATCAATACTGGTGTTCAGTCCATGCTTTGGTCACCAGGAACCTGTTGCAATATGTCTGATCCTGTGTCTCCCTCTCTCACTATATATACATATATATATATATATATATATATATATATATATATATTTATGAATATTTATATACATATACATTTATATATCACTCTATATATATATATATATATATATATATATATATATATATATATATATATATATATATATATATACATATCTATATACATATCTATATATATCCATAGATATCCATATATATCTGTATATATCTATATATCTCTATATATATCTATATATGTATATATCTATATATTTATATCTATATATATATATATATGTATACATCTACATATCTATATATCTATATATATCTATATATGTATATATGCATATATCTATATATATATACATATATCTATATATATATATATATATATATATATATATATATATATATATATATGTATATATACACACATATATATATATATATATATATATATATAAATGTGTGTGTGTATGTATGCATATATATATATATATATATATATATAAATGTGTGTGTGTATGCATATATATATATATATATATATATATATATATATATATATATATATATATATATATACACACACACACATACTTGTAAACAGCCACTGCTGTACATATACATGCACATATATGCAGATATACTGGCCACCTTTCATGGTGGGAATATCAATTATGGAACAGCTGTGAGACATACAATTATGTAATAATATTGCACAGTGTTGTGCAGAATGCATTTCGCTATCCTCAGGCCGTATAGCCATAGCAGACCTCACTGGCTGTAACTCAGTCCCACAGCATTTAACCACCACATGACATATACCTGCACTGCTTGCTGTTTTCAATGCCACACACTACAACCTACATAGATATGTGCACATAGCAACCTTCAAATACATATATATGTCCAGCCTTCACTAACAGTTGCAGTATGTCCCTTGCCCTATGCACATCTGCATATACATATAGATACAGACTGCTACCACATAAGGAGTGTTCACAGAATGTAGAGTACCCTTCAGACACATCATTCGGATGCCAGCAAATACATCTGTGTTACATACCTTACCTTTATATATCTCACCTCAGTCTGTTGTGCCTGTTGATGTTTTTTTATTTTTATTTATTTAGGTCGGTGTCCTCCACTGCCTCTGTTTGTTTTAATTTTTGTTTTGTTTGGTCGGTGTCTCCAACCACCTCTGTTTTTTTTTTTTTTGGTTTGGTCTCTCCAACTGTTTGTCTGTCTGTCTCTCTCGCTCGCTCTCTCTCTCTCCAGTTGCTGCAATGATATTATTGCATGTGTGGACAGCAAGTACAGGCTGCTTTTTTAGGTATATGCACATGTGCATGTGATGGCCTCTGCACCAATTGGTACCCACCATTTAGTAATTGCATGCAGCCTGCTGTGTGATAATTGCAGTTCTCACTGTGATTTCAGGACACTGCTATGAAATGATAAGTTAGGTAGGCATAGGCCTTTCAGTTTTGCAAGGTGGAGACCATGTTTGTTTGCTGTGGACACTGTTGTGTCAGTCAGAAGGTTGGTATATGTCTCTTATCTGAAGCTGGGTTGTAGCCAGTGAAATGCATGTTGTACTAAAACCTGACTGTTGCTTCTTCAAGTACACTCTTCTCAGTGTGTAAGTTTACTCACACCTCCTAATGCTAACACTGGATACATGGGAGTATGTACTTTCTTTTGGAATTAGGGAATTAACTGGCATACAACAGTAGTTATTGCAATGTATTCCTATGGCTTTCCTATTTTCCCTTTACATTCAGTCCTTGTAATGCATGTCATATTTCTTTATTGCAATGTATTCCTATGGTGTTCCTATTTTCTCTTTACATGCACTCCTTGTAATGCGTGTTATATTTCTTTCAGCACCAAGTTATTGTATATATGCTGTGGCTTAGTGGTACATCATGCAGACTGATGAGCCCAAGGTCTGTGGCTTGAAACTGACAAGGGTATTTTATTTTGCTGCTGAGCAATATTTTTTTTTATTTTATTTAACATTCGTTGATCGGGAAAGTCTGACTAGGTTCCACAGAGCCTGTTTTCAGCGATGCTTGGGGAGAAATGCTCCTGATGCATGTCTTTGGAATGTGGGAGGAAACCGATGTACCCAGAGGAAACCCATGCAAACACAGGGAGAACATGCAAACTCCACACAGAAGGCACCCCAGCCAAGAATCGAACCAGAGAACATCTCGCTGTGAGGCGACAAGGGTGCTCAAAGAGGGGAAGACAGTAGGGAAAATAGCTTGGGATGTACACAATGGGTGTGGAGAAGGTCCATAGCTGCCCATTTCTTTACCAGCAACAGCTGTGCATATGCAATACAAGGGCCTTGTCATACAGAGTGACAAAGGCACTTTGAAGCAGTTGTAAGCGAGTTGGTGTGGGTTTGCACAACGCTTAGCGATGCTAAGCAATGCTTAGCTTAGCTTAGTGTATTTTAGCAATACTAAGCTAAGCTTAGCTTAGCTCATTTTATGTTAGCAATAGTAAGCTAAGCTTGGCGGATCTTATCATATCTTAGCAATGCTAAGCTAGGCGCACACATGCGCACACTGGTGCAAACTCACTTACTACTGTTTACAAGTGCTCACTCCCGCTAACCCCCACGCTCATGTCTTTGACAGAAAAGTAAATGGGGAGATAGGAATGTGGTGATAAAGGGTGCTCAAAGAGGGGAAGACAGTAGGGAAAATAGCTTGGGATGTACACGATGGGTGTGGAGAAGGTCCATAGCTGCCCATTTCTTTACCAGCAACAGCTGTGCATATGCAATACATTAGGTGAGATATTTGAAACCTTCCATCCCTGAGAGAGTGGTGAGGACATCTAAGTATGTTGTACTACCAATTATGAATATCAGGCACATGCACTGTTTGTGAACAGTTATACTGTCATTAGTACGTTACTCACATCTGAACAGTTTGTGGTTTGTGTTTGCATTAGCACAGTCTGCTCAGGATGACTATTCATATTTCTGTACTGTGTATGCCTGCCTACACCCTTGGTTGTGCCTGACTACACAGGTATATAGTACCTTTGGGTAGGGGTGCAGAACTGCAGTGTGCATTATTTATTATCATGTGATGTTTATCTTGCTGAACATGCAGAGTTGCTGTGTACCTGTAAGTCTGTGAAGGCTTGTAGTCTGTCTGAGTAGCTCCCACCTGTGGACATATCCAGATGGTAGACAGAGGTCAGCCTAGTATTCTTTGACTGTGCACCACAGCAGTCTTTTCAGCACCTGAACAATGGCATTGTCACAGGTGGTTGCTAGCAGTACATGGCTACATCTTTTGCTATTTCTGTGTTGTACTTCTAACCAAGGGCATGCATGTGGAATTTATTCTACAGCTATTTGCAGAGTGTGTAACAGCAGACAAGCTGATATGCCTCAGATACTCTCACATATATATTTGAACAGCCTCAGGGAAAGGTACATATAACTGGGATACACCTGTGATATAGTTCTGATATTTTTCAGTTCAGACTTTGGGTGATTCAGAGCATTTCTATTACTACACCTTTTCTGATGTGCAAGCAGTGTCTACTCTCACTTATTCACATTTGTTATGAAGTGAGATTCAACACCTTTCTGCCTACTGTTAGTACATTTCACAGGGAGTCAGAGGGGCACAGCTAACATTTGTTTACTAATCAGGGTCATCACTGTAGAGCAGTCACTGTTGGGAGGTCTAGCCTGTGACCTGTGCTAATATGCCAGTGTGTATCCTGCTCTGATACTGTGTGGGGTTTGTAAGCTGCTACTGTAACTTTATTCCCTACTAGCATGGCTGATTCTCTTTTCACAGTCATGTCATGCAATTCAACAACACCTGCTAGTTAAGGCCCACAGTACAAGATTTGTGTTATGGCATTCCTATTTTCCCTTTACATTCCCTCATAGTAATGCATGATATATTTATTACAGCACCAAGTGATTGCATATTTGCTGTGGCTCAGTGGTAATTCATGCAGTGTAGTGTGTCTAAGGTCTGGGGTTCGAGACTGACAGGGGTATTTTATTTTTCTGAGGAGCAGACTACAGGCCTTGTCATACAGAGTGACTAAGGCACTTTTAAGCAGTTGTAAGTGGGTTTGTGCGATGCTTAGCTAAGCGCACACAAGCGCATACCCGCTGACTACTGCTTAAAAGTGCTTACTCCCGCTAACACCCGCGTTAATTTCTTTTAAAGAAAAGAAAATGGGGAAATAGGAAAGTGGTGAAAAAGGGGGCACAAAGAGGGTAGGACAGTAGGAAAACAAGCTCGGGATGTGCAGGAAGGATGTAGGGAAGGCCCATAGCTGCCCAATTCTTTATCAGCAACAGCTGTGCATATGTTAGAAATTTAGAGTGAGATTTGAAACCTTCCACCCCTGAGAGAGGAGTGAGGACAGCAAAGTATGTTGTACAGCCAATTGTAATTATCAGTTTACATGTCCAGCAGACATGTGTGCGAAATGGGCAGCTATATATGGGGCATAATTTTTTTGTGGGTACAGATTGCCCTTTTTTTTATTTTTTTTTCAGGTAAGAGTGAAATGTGAGGTAAAGGAAGTAGGAATATTGAGGGAGGTGGGTTGGTGAGGTTAACAGACAAGATAAACAAGACACATACAGGGGTGGAGTATGACACATGTGGTGGGTACACACAATTGACGGGGATGGATGTTTGGATATCGCAAGCCCATGAGCCCACAGATGGCAACAGTGGAACTGAGATCCTCACCCATGGGCAGTTACCACTGTGCCTTCACAGCCCAGGCCGAGGCTGTGCTGGGGGCTGGATAGGAGGGGCAGGCACACCCGTGAGTTGCGCCACTCTTGCCTCAAGCTGGCATAGGGGATCAGTCACGGAACACCTGATCTCACTACGCACCACAGACCGGACCCTTTGGAGGGTGAGTGGAGGCTCTCCTCCAGCCACGCTTGCAGAGGGGGGGGTGAGCCCCATCCCCTGCAGCGCTTCCACCCGAAGGTGGCACAGGGCCACCGGAGGAGGAGGTCCCGGGCTGGGCACTGGTGACAGGTGCAATCGCCAGCTGAGGTGGGAGAAGTGGGTCCGCTGGGACCCGCCTTCCCAGTTGTCCTATGTTTAACAGTATTGAATGGCATTTTGGGTTAGTAACAAACAACACCATTCCAAATTAGTTGTAAAAGCATGCATTAGTATTCCCATTAACCAAACACACATGAATTCCAAATGTTGAACAGCAAGCATAACACATGCATATTTAGAACAACAATGGACATTCCAACAGCATGCAGGGTTGATTGGTGGCAACAGGTCATCAGGTTTGGATATGTGAACAGGGCACATGCATCAACGTACATGCAGATATGTTTAAACCAACAGGACAAATGTCCATAGGAATTAATTGTGAATACACATACCCAGTTTGGTGTGGAATGGCATCATTTGTGAACATAATATAGGGTGGTAAAATATTACATTAACAACTTAAAATACCTATACGTATACTGTACATTCCTACTAGATGCAGATATATATCCCCTACATGTATTAGTACAGTTCCCTGTATGTAACCTTAGAAATGTTGGTGATGGAGATGTTACTGCTACATTAACATACATTCCATTTGTATTCATATATGTTCATATCTGGCTGTGTTCAGGTAAATTATCCTGCTACATTTGAGCAGTTACGTACAGTTATAGCAACACACTGACATTTGTGGGATCACAAGCACAAGCTGCTCATGTACCGGATTAACATGTACATACTATACATGAAACAGTTGAGGACTATAAATATTCTTCTGAGATACTGGCATTCCCATCAGCCAGTTTATATGGGCCTGGACAACTGTGGATGTTCAGCATTTCATACAACCATAATATCTCCATAATGCAAGGGTACAACAACATATCCAAAATGTGGGACAGACACAGTCCAGGTATTGTACTTTATTAAAAACATTTCACTCTTTGGTTGTGGCTGTCTCATTCATTTCATTATGTAGTGCATGCAGTATAGCTTTATTCCAGACTTCTTACACCTTTATTGGTAGCTTCAAACTCTTTCCCACACTCTCTCACTTATTTTATATTTACATTTCAGGATGGTACTTAATTCCAGGCTTTATTAACATTTATTACTGGGTTACAACAATCCTTTCCAGCTGACTCACTTATTTCATATGACAGTATATACAAGGATGTATTCAAGACTTGTCTGTCCTTTATTGATGGATTAGAACACTCATTTTCAGGCTGAAGCAGTTATCTGATATTACAATATAGGTGGAAACTCTATTTGAGACTTGTTTACTCTTTATTAATGGATTACAATACTCTTTTTCAGGCTGCACCACTTATCTGACCTTAGAATACTAACAGAAGCTTTATTCTAGGCTTATTTGACCTTTATTGCTGGGTTACAACACTGAACTCTTTTACAGGCTGTCTCACTTATATTCTATAATAATACCAGCTGAATAATTACTAACCTGCCTGGTGGCGCAGCCTTAACAGCCTATCAGCATAGGCTTATCGATTCGCGGAACGAACACCTGCAGCTGTAATATAAATGAAGGGATATTGGAACATACCTATCCATACTATAGGCTAGGATAGCATTTCTTACATACTTAATTACATGGATACTTACTCAGTAGTGGGGCATTGGGCATATGACGGGCCTCCTGGATCCATCGGTTCAGTTGGTCTACCTTTCGACGCTTCAGGTTCGCATGGTGGTGACAGACCTGCTCACCAGTCCTGGGAATGCCTGTGGCACTGGTAAGATCATGTGCCAACTGGTTCCACGCCTTTGCCTTGTATGCTTCCTATTGAACCTTGCCCTTCATGAGTCGGCCTTCATGTTGGTGGACTACGAGCCAAACCATATATTTAGACTCCTCAATGCCCCACCTTTGCGCTCTAAAGCGATTACCCTCTCCGACGCCTTGCCATCCTGACTGCAAGTGGGTACCACAATCAGTTATGGCAAGTATTCCCACCTATGGGGCTTAAATATGCCGCATTTCCCGCACTTTTTTGTGATTGGCCATTTTTGAGAATTCTAAGCTGACTGCAGACCTGCTTAGTAATGGTTAATCTACCATTTCTATGTATATGTATGCTAATAGTGGTTGCTTCTCCTAAGCTGTCATGGCTTAGTGGTTCTGTGGTTTGAGTATGATGCACAAGGTCCTGGGTTTGAACCTTGTCACTCTTTTATTTTAATACTGTCTAGACAGGCTAGCGGGTGTGGCTGCGTTTAAGCAACCTAGCTCTACGTTGCTCCCCTGTGCCCTACGGTGCCCTGGTTGGCGCGGCGCACACGTCCGCGCAAACACATTGGGCTGGGTAAAGCACTTTTAACCTTTTGGCAACTCTATTGCGCTGGGTAAAGTGCTATTACACTATGGGCAACTCTGTTTAGCTGGGTGAAGCACTATTAAACTATGGGTAACTCTGTTTAACTGGATAAAGCGCTATTAAACTATTGGCAACTCTGTTTAACTGGATAAAGCACTATTAAACTATGGGCACCTCTGTTTAGATGGGTATAGCGCTATTAAACTATGGGCACCTCTGTTTAACTGTGTAAAACTTTGCTTAATGGCAGGCTATTATATATCTGGGTCTTTTAAAAATATATATTTTGTTCACTGATACACTGGCCATGTCACTTCTTTTAATAACGTTTTAATCATATTTGTCTGGTATTATTTCAAATACTGATTTAAAACATAAATAAGAAGGGGAGTGCTGGGACTCGAACCGTGAATGCCTTCTTTTTGTGCATACGCTCTACCATTATGCTATTGCTAGTGGGATTAATTTGCATATGTAGTTCTTATATGCTCTTCAATGTCACAATTGCTAACTGTGGTTAAGCAATGGGCACACCCGCGCAAACAAGCGCAAATATGGGCAGCTATATCGTGGATTTAAAAAAAATAATAATAATTTTTTCCATTTTATAACTCTGATGGGGGATTACAGTGTCAGGGAGTGTGGTGTTGGGTGCGTGTACATTTGAGCGGACTCGCTCTTGTCTGTTGACATTATGCTTTTTAAAACCTTGCAGGGGCGTGGACTTTTAGACACGCCCCCTGCTTGCCTACTCAGTCCATGTAAGAGTTACGGATGAGTCAGCATGCCCTCATGAATATTCATGGCACGCTGACATCATACCGTTCAACTGCAGCCTCCGAGTAAGACATATTAAGTCTTACACGGAGGTTTCGTGAATCCGGCCCTATGGCTAAAGAAAGGAAAAAATGAGAAGAAAGGAATCTAGATGTCATTATACCACATGACATTAAATGCTTGCATGTTGTGTTGTATTTGGAAAAATGTCCTGTTTATATTTTCAGTGGCATTATTTGATTTATTACTAAACATTTTCTCTCAAGCAGTAGCAGTTTCATTACGATATATAGATATAGATATATATTTCACTGTATTACTGTCCCAGGTACATATTGTATTTATTGCAAACAAGTGGAGCACACTCTATTTTCTTTCAGATTACCCTGTCATGTCCCATAATGTTACATGGCTTAAGACATCCTATAATAGTTCTTGGGAATTGTCTTTCTACAGTCTATCAAATTACAGTTAGAGATCACTGTACTGTGGAGACACAGAATTAGATGATGTGAATGAGCAAAGCATTTGAAGTCTTAAATCAGTCAGACGTTTGCAACAGTATCAAATGGCATTCATATATAAAATAAGTGAAAGTTCAATGATGAGCTTTTCTGCCTGGAAATAGTTAGATATGAAACAGGAGATTAACTGTTTTGAGGAATGAGAATCATAGTAATCAGCTTTATATAAAAACTGTTGCTGATTATTACTGGTGACATTCCCAAACGTTGTGCAGTCAGTGCAACTATTACTCTGGGAATTTCACTGAAAAGACCAAACACAGTTAACAACAAATGTTGGATTCTGTCCCTGCTAGAACAGGATCTATATAACATTATCGCAAAATGAAAATGTCGAACATGAAAATAGCGAAAGTGCCGAGAACCCAAAATTCTGTTTTTGAGATCGCAGTACAGTGAAGATTGGGATATTTATCCTTTCCTCACTGTAGTGCGATCTCAGAGTTGGAATATATATTTAGCAGGGGGTGTGGGGGGCTGAAGTTTGAGTTTCGGAATTTTCGCTCTTTTGAGTATTCAACATTTTGCGTCTTCGATAATATGATATAGATGCACTAGAACAGACAGTGTTTGTGAGCGATGTGCAGAAGATACACATATGATCAAGTGAATAAGCATTCATGCTAATACAGTTCAAAAGCAACCCATCCCTATTTATAACAAGAACATTACCTAATAAGGTGCATGGAGTGGCGACCATTTATTACCAAACATTGTCTCCAACAGCTACGACAAAGAAATCACCTGAATGTCTTCTATTGTAAAGACGAAGGTACCACAATCAATCATATACTGTATGATCTCACAATGATTTGTTTATATATTGCATTTTACAATGTGTGGCACTATGTATGTATTTATGTATGTATGTATGTATGTATGAATGTATGTATGTGCGCATTTACACTTTTACTCACAACACATGCAGGCAGACATGCATGTGCATACACACACACACACACACACACACACACACACACACACACACACACACACACACACACACACACACACACACACACTCTGTCAATGTTGGCATTACCTTTTGACTCTCCCATATTGTTTTCTGCAACATTGCTAAAAAAACTAAGGTTTATTTATGCTTTGCTGTTAAAGTTCATTCCATCTCTGCAGATTAGATGAAAAATAGTAACTGTGGCTCTTCTTATTAAAAGCAGGGTTCCCCACAATTGTATGATACAAAATCTCTAAACCCCCAAATATATGGTTGAATATATTTTGCACATAAAAAGGAAGAATCCAAGTAAGGCACCTCAAAGTATGTCAAGACAAGAGGTAGAACATCACATGTGTTCACACATACACAAAAGAAAAAAAGTAATATAAACACTGTTTATTTACAAAAAAATGAAAATATATGAAGACACAGGACATCAAAATAAATGCTATGATTTAGTCAATTAAACAACTTAAATAAGTGGACACTGCATTGTACAGTGTGGAGCACTTTTTTTCCAGAGCATTGGACACATGAAGAGTGTCAAAACACAAAATAGTAGAGAAAGAAAAAGGACACAACAGCAAAAGCAGTACACACAAGTCCCAAAAGACCCAATTGCATAAATGAATAAAACTACTCTAAACTGCTTACTACATTTCACTGTAATATAGGCATTTATACAGACATGAAACTTGAATCATAGTGCTTGAAAACACAACAGTACACTTCTGTTCATCACCATTAGTGAAAACCACTAATGAACCAAATAATTTACAAGTTTCATGCATTATCCTCTCATATCCATGCAATATGTGACTCCAGTAACATCCATCAAATGTATAAGTAATGTATGATTGAGTAATGCCTCCTTACAGTTACAATTGCCAACATCTGCTCAAGTCTGCATAATCAATTATATTACATTGCACAAACAGTTTGCTCCTACACTACATAAGAATGGTTTTGCTCAATGTAGATAATATGAAGTATTTTCAGAATGATAATGAAACCATCTGTACCGTATCTGTATAGTATTTTTGCCTGCAAATTATTGTTGACTATTAGATCATGAATGGACTACAACTTAGATGAAAAAAATGGTTTCAGCAAGCTGCCCTTCCTGGTTCAAAAACATTTCAACCAGCAGGAATGTTGTTGTTAGCAAGCTACTAAAAATGATGAGACATCCAGTTTACTCATAGTCAGTTCTGGTATGCAGATTCAAAGTTAGAGTGATAGAACAAGACCAGGTTTACTAGGAAGGATGGGTGCACAGAATATTTCCCCTGTAACATCAAATAATGCACCCTATCCCACGAATTCTGGGAAGTATGTAACATACATCCCCAAAGTTTGGCTTTGTGAAGATGCTGTGCACATGCACTGACTCTGGAATACACCAAATCTAGCATAATGTAGTTTAGCATCAACACACTGGTCATTTGTATTTAACATAATCCCACATGAATGTGTTTTTTTTTAATGAGGTTTGGTCATATACAAGAGGGACAAATTTCCCATGGTTGGTGATGTCAGACTTTGCATGCAGGTCATAAACCTATCAATAAATGCTCATGTGGGGAATGTCTCAGTCATAAGCCAGCAGTTGTTAAATGTCACGTTAGTGGTATTATTGTGGGTACTGATGAGTGACATTTTGTTTCTCATCCTCATAGACATACTTCCATTTTTTTTGCTAGAGGGTTTGCAAACCACATTACAGACTGTGACATTTTTCAGTGGCTCTGCATTTTACCACAATATTGGTCAGAATTTGGCATACCATTCTGTTGACTTTACTGCAACATGAATTCCATTATCAGGTGCTGTAGATGCAATTTACTATTTTATGATGGTAGTCAAGTTGTCATTCTGGATTGGGCTGCTTTAGCCTTCATCTTGCTAATAAATCCTCCACCATGACATTGGATATGTTGTTTCCTAGATTTGATTCTTAGCAGTACTTCCTCTTTAGCTATTGAAGACAAGATGACACTTCCATAGTACAAAGGCTGTTCCTTTTATATGCAACACTATTATACTTGGTTGATTTCATCAGTTCAGTGTTATTGGCATACCCCATAATGGTCAGTCAGGAAGTTTATTACTGTTTTTATTATCTGCTATGCAATTTCATTTATTTCAGAAGCATACTCCTCCAACTTTTTCTTTGAACACTTCAGTTTCATTATTTTTTCCATATACTAACATGATATTTAGAGATGTAAAGTTGGCTGTTTTTTTCTTGGGTACATTGATTGCACAATAATTGATTGATTGATTAATTGATTGATTGATTGATTGATTGATTACCATGCCTGCATTTTGCACTGTGCCATTGCTGGAGGGATGGGTATTTAGGCAATTAATGTTTATTCTGTAAGCATATTCAGACTTTTTCTTAACAACCAGTGTAGTTTTCTGCTCTCTGTATTTTGAAAAAATGATTTAAAATCCATATGATCCATTGCATTTTGCCATAATAAAGAAAAAAGCAAAAAAAAAGCAAAAAAAGCAAAGCAATGTAACCTAAAATAATAAAATGTCACATGACCAGGTCTAAGGCAACCCTGTATTTTGTTGTATTACAAGTGCCATGCAATCTTCTTTTGAGGGATGCTCACCCACACATAATTTTCACTTATATATTTTAAGAAAAAAAAACAGGGAAGAACTCCATCATTGCACAACCTGACAGCATGACATTCAGAAGATTCAGGATTTCTGATTCATTATTTTTGTAATGGCATTCTGAGCATAGAAATAAAGCCAAAACTGTTTTTCTTTGGGGGAAGGGCTATCATGCATGCAGTGAAGATATGTTTGGTTGGAGGTCTGTGATAACAAAACAAAAAATAGAAAGTAATGTGAAAATCAGTGATACCACTAGCTCTTTGAAATTACTCCTGGTTGCTAAAGACAATTACCGACCCATTGCCATATTGTCTCCCCTATCCAAAATCCTTGAGAAATGTATTCACCAACAACTCATGAATCACCTCACTGCTAGCAACCAACTGTCCAGCTCTCAGTGTGGTTTTAGACCTAAACATGGTACAAACACAGCCCTCATAACCTTTACAGATACCATTCGCCACCTCAAAAATGAAGGACAGCTAGTCACAGCTATTTTCCTAGATGTGTCAAAAGCTTTTGACACAGTATCATACCAACTACTGCTCAACAAACTTGCCACTTTTAATCTCACTACCTCACCAATAGCATGGTTCCATAGTTATCTATCTAACTGTCAACACACCACTAAATGGGTGTACAACCTCTCTCCACTATTACCGGTCACCACAGGGGTACCCAAAGGCTCCATACTTGGGACCCTTCTCTTTGTCGTATTCACCAATAACCTTAATACTGCCACCCAACATGCCACCCTCATCCAATATGCTGATGATTCCTTTCTTATCTGTTCAGCACACTCCCCTCAAGAACTTCAATACAAAATGCAAACATCTTTATAGGACATTGAAAATTACCTCACCAGGCATGAATTTATCCTCAACTCAAATTAAGACCAGGCTCATTATCTTCTCTAACAAATTATCCAAACTCAGCACATCACCCCTCTCCATACACTCTTCCAATGGTACAATAATCAAACCCATCAATCAGACCAAGCTGCTTGGAGTTACCATAAACAATACACTAAAATTTGATAAAAACATCTGCCTTACAATCAAAAAAGTCCACTCCAAACTTGCCACTCTCTACAAGGTTAAACCTTACCTTTCACAACAGGCTAGACTTGTCACTGCTAGATCTCACTTGCTACTTATCTCTTGCATGTAATTCATATTTATTTCTCATCCTTTGCATGACTTGCATACTATCTCTCTGATTGTACACCTTCATTCCTTCATAACTTTTTACATAACTTATACTGCATACTATGTAAAAGTTTGCTATTACCTTGTAATCCTTGTTTGTTATATTTGTTTTTTACCTACTTGTGCTTAACTAATTTGTACTGTTCTGAAGCATTTCTCACCAGGTCTTTGCTGACAATGGGTTTTTCCAACCTAGTCAGACAGTACCCGGTTAACAAATGTAAATAAATAAATATATATATATATATATATATATATATATATATATATATATATATATATATATCTATAGATATATATATATATATATATATATATATATATATATATATATATATATAAACAAATAAATAGTAGGCTGCCATAATGTGGCTGCTTTAGCAATTTGGGCAGTATGCAGAGAAGCAACCTGGTATATGCCAGGGGCCACAAGGGCTTGAAGGAAAAGTTGGCCCAGTGCACTAACCTCATAATGGAAGTACTGAAGTACTGGAAGATGAGATCCAACAAATGAAGAGGTGTGGAGACATATGGACCCATGTGCTGCAGTCAGTAATAAACTTGGGCTAATCAAAGCAAGAATACCTAAAGATAACAGAGTGCAGTGTGCTGCATCATTGGCACCACTGGCAAATTCTGTCGCTGTTACCCAGGCAGAGGATTTGGAAATCCTACAGTAGTGGTACAATCTGAAGGTGGCAGAGGTAAAAGAAACCACAGAAACTGAAGATTGCATGCTTTTTTCTCCAGATTCACCTGCTAATGCTAAATTTAAATTTACCTCTTCATATCAAATGGATGCATCTACCTTTCTGCCTGACAGATGAGAAGCCATGTTTAGTAATCTTTAAATTAATAGACTACAGTGATAAAGGTGTCATGCTGAATACAGCTAAAGAAGGACAGATTTTTACACTTTCTGAATAGTATGTGGTAAGTAATTAAGCCTTCACACTCTCTAGTTTGAAAAGAAGAACATATGCTGAGGTGAGGAGTTCATGTCTTGCAAACAATATCAGTTAGTATTAGCAATATCCTGCATATCTGGGACACTGACTGGGAAAATATAGTGAAGATCTGTGCATCCCTTGATGTAGTGATGGACTTTCTTTCTACAAACTGGGTTAGAGAATGAAAAGGTATGCAATTAGACAATGTAGGGTCAGAAAGGGGGTGTGGTGTGAAGGCTTTCACAAGCATGCTACAGTCCAAACTAGCAGTCTTCACCTACTGCTAGCCAAGATGTTTCGTAACTGCCCCCCCCCGGCATTTGCCAAGAGAAGCAGGAAAATTAAGTTTTATCAGTTGTTCCTCCTGATGTTTGCAGTCATACCTCTAAACAGTACAAATTTCACAGAATGTCCAGATTTTTGTTTCATATGTTTGGTTTGTTTCTCATAAAATTGTGACTTTTTGGAAAATCATTGGCAAATCATTGAGGAGTGAAGTCAGAAAATAATTACAGACATTTGAGATTCAGACTTGCTAGCTTTCAAAAAATGTGTGTGTGTGTGTGTGTGTGTGTGTGTGTGTGTGTGTGTGTGTGTGTGTGTGTGTGTGTGTGTATATATATATATATATATATATATATATATATAGTTCCCCTTCACAAGATTCATAATCTCGAGACTAGAATCTCAAACTTCCATTCACTTGAAATTGTGAATGGGAGCCTTAGGTTTAAAAAAATTAAAAGTTAACTTACCTTATTGCAGGGGGCCAGGTCCCCCTGTACCCTAGCAGTTTAAATGTGAATGTTCTGTGACCGCACTATAGCGGAGGAATGGAAAGCCTTCCGTTTTACGCTTACGCGTATAGCGCGGAATGGGAGATTTCCCTTTCCTTCACTAGTGAGCGATCTCGGAGTAGGTGTATTTAAGTAGGGGGGTGTGGGTGGTGCAGGGGGGCGCAGCCCTCCGGCAAAGCCATTTGAAAGGTGTTAATTTGTTTTGTTTTTTTGTCCTTTTCATATGTTTGAGTTTCTCTAAATTCGAGATTCTGGTTTCGAGTTTATGACTTTCGAGTTTAGAGAAATTCGATCATATGAAGGAGAACTATATATATATATATATATATATATATATATATATATATATATATAAAATGTGATTTTGTTGGATTCTGAGGAACAGTTGCAAATATTATTAGAATAGATGATGTAACTTACTGAGGTGCATTCCCTGAAGTGATGTATATGATTTGGTTTCCTTCGGTGAGAACATTTATGAAAGTATGCTAGTTGGAGCATTTGGTGTTTATTAGATGATGATACCAGTGACCACCTTATTAAAGCTGTGTAAACTTTTCAAAATTATAACTCCTTCAGTTCATTGCTACCAAGGGTAAGTTGAAAAGTTTTAAAAAATATGTCGTTTATCAATGCACAAAAGCTGGAAATCGCGAACGGACGCAAAATCAAAAATTTTCCTAGGGAAAAAATTCAGATGCCCGTTCATGAAAAAACCCTAAATTAAAAGCATAAATAGGTAGGGGGCTTCACCTCCCTAACTAAATATACCAACTATAAGGTCGCACTATAGCAACAGAAAGGGCAACTCCAGGTAGTTAGCCAACTACCTCCTTGCCCTATGACAAATACATCGAAACGCTCAAATGCATTTCGATGTATTTGTGTCGCTCTTTTTGCATTTGCACAACATCACTTTCGCTGGAATAATATAGACCCTTTATCATTTACTTATTCTGTATCTGACATGGTTGATTACTAAAATCCTGATGTATTTTCTGATCTTTGAGCTTGGGTCATGTTTGAAAGTGGTGAGCAGATCACTACACTTACCTAGTGAACAAACAGCAACTACACTTAACTGGTGAACAAACGTCAAAAATTAAAATCAAGTAAACAAATCAACTTGGGGAAATCAGTAAGCAGGATGGTAATGCATATGATGTTATAAGAGAACTAGAGTATGAGGCTATTAGGAAGTTTGATGCTTGAAAAAAAAACAAGATTTAGTAACCCTGATCAAGTCACGGCCTATAAAAATGCCCATAAAGGATATGGTTTGGTCAAGCTGGAGGAGACTAGCAATGCCTTGGCACTGGACAATAGAACAGTGAAAGTACTGGCCTAAAGAGTCACACAGCAAAAGTGCCACTTGCACACCTCAGTGGCAAAGACTGGATCACTAAACCTGCTAATGTCAATAAGGCTTTTTAACATTTTTATATGGAACTGTATGTAAAACAATACATACCACATTTGTGTAGCAGAAACTGTAGATGCCTTTCCTGAGTCAGTCCTTTTAGAGTTACCAGTATTGAAAACTCATAAACTAGAAAATATTGTGTAAAGCCTATAAATGAACCCCAAGAAAAGAAAAAAGACAGAGACCCTGGTGTTCTTATGTGTCAGTTTTATCTTTTATTAACAGCACCTCTTGCCTGCATTGCAAGATGTTTTCAAGGAAATACAAAATAGTGGACTTTTGTTACTCTTCTACAAACTTGCCATACCATTGTTTCAAAAGCCAAGGAATTATTTTTTCTACAACACTAGTTAATATTCAGTTCCCCTACTTAATGTAGATATAAAACTATATGCAAAGGTTCTAGACAATACTGCCAAGGATAGTATCCCCTGAGCAAAAAGGGGTTGTACAAGGTGTAGAAAGTGCAGACCACATTAGGGCATTCATTTGAATGACTAAGTCCCAGCAGGTAAACCTGTATCTAGATGTAACAATTTTATATACTTTGCAAGGGCTTCTGGTTCCATTAACTGGTAGTATTTCTGGAAGGTTTTAAACAATCGGGTGCTCCTTCAAAAATTGTTAGAGTAATCCAGACTTTTTACTACAAGCCTATGGCCAGTGAATAAGCTATTTTATTTTATTTATTTGTTTATTGACATTTCTTAACCGGGTTGGTCCAGCTGTGCTTGTGGCCCATTTTCATTGGAGAACCATGGAGAAAAGCTCCAAAAAGAAAAAACACAAACAGTTTACAGAGAATCAAACATCTGAGTCAAAAATATGGTCAAAATCAGTTATACAAGAATGTTAGAGAGACAAAGCCGAAATGCAAACACATGATATATACATATCAATATTTTTACAGACTAGAAATATATTTACATATTTACAAAAAGAGTTAAGTCCAACAGTATTGATTCTAGAGTTTAATAAGTATCCACAACAGTGGAATACTTAGCTGTATGTGGAGGGACTGAAAAGGTATATAGTAGGGTGTTGGGGAGCTTAAATAGGGGATTGACAAGGACATATTTTGGAGTTGAGTAGATGAAGTTTAAGTTTTTCTTTAAAGTGGGATGGGTGAATGATAGAACAAATGTCTCTTGGGAGTTGTTCCAGGCTTGGGCGATGGAGTGTTTATATGGCAGTCTGCCAGCTTTTTTTTTGGGGGGGGGGGTTGGTAGATTTGTAGTAGTTGCTGATTAGAGGTACAAAGAGTCCATGGAGGAGTGTAGAGATGAAGGAAGAGAGAGCAGGGCAGGATAAAGGTTTGAAAGGAATAAGTTGTGACAGCAGTAGAAGATGGGGGATTCTAACCAGTGGAGAGTATTTAGGGCAAGGCAGTGATATGTATTGTATGGAGAGTTTGTGATAAATCTAGCTATCTTGTGGTAAGTTTGTTGGAGTTTTTTTAAAGTAGTAGCTTGGATGTTGGTGAGTACTGGGGCAGCATATAGAAGGGAGGGGAGGAGAAAAGCTTGTGCAAGGGAGAGTCTGGCATTTGTTGTTAGAATTTTTTTGTTGTGATACAGTAAACCAAGTTTCTGGTGAGTCTTTTTTATGCTTTGGAGGATGTGCAAGTTGAATGTGAGTTCATCATCTATGATGATCCCAATGAGTTTAGTATGAGCTTCAGGTTGGATAATAGTGTTATTAGAGGAAGTAATAGTGAAGGTGGATTTGAGGTGAGAGAGAGATATTGGGGGGAAAATAAGAGTTTAGTCTATTTAGGGTTGAGGATGGGTAGATTCCTGGACAACCACTGTTCAGTGGATAGGAAGGCCTGTTGAGTAAGAGTGTGAAGATTGGAGATATTGTCTGAGATGGAGATGAGAGTCAAGTCATCTGGATATTGGAATTGGGAGGATTGTTTACAAGAAGTATAGAAATCATTGGTAAAGACATTAAATAGGAGGGGACCCAGGATGAAACCTTGTGGAACTGCTTTTGGGATACGTATGAAAGGAAAAGTGGAAGACAGCCATTTAACAGATCGCTGCCTTCTGGATAAGTAACTGGAGACCCAGGCAAGGGAGGAAGAAGATAGATTGAGATCTGCAAGTTTAGATAGCAGTGGGGGATGGGAAACTGTATCAAAGGCTTTGGAAAGGTCAAGGAAGAGACATGATACGAGTTTGTTATTGTTTAGGGCCTCGGCAATGGTATGTGTAAGGGATAAGAGGGCAGTAGTGCTGTAGTTGGGACGGAAACCAAGCCGAGTGGGAGTAAGGAGGTTATGCTGGAGGAGGTAGTTGAGTAGTTATGAGTGGATACATTTTTCAAGAATCTTAGAGAGGGGTGATATAATAGCTATAGGTCAGTAGTTAGATGGGTCTGTAGAGTTCCACCTTTATGCAGAGGAATAGTGAAAAAGGATTTCCATAGGGTAAGGATGGTGGATTCCTCAATAGATCTATTGATTAGTATGGATACTGGCCAGGCAATGGAGTCAGCAGTGAGTCTGAGGAAGGTAGGAGGTAGATTGTCAGTGGAGGGAGAGCAAGGTTCGAATTTGTGAAGAAGAGATCTGATGTAGGAAGCAGGAATGGGATGTAAAGAGAATTGTTTGTTAGAAGGATTGGGAGGGTAGGCAGAGACATTGTGTTACAGTTGAAAGGTATGAATGTTTGAATGGTTTAAGTGTTTATTGAGAAGAGTAGCAGTTTCCAGAGGAGATGTATTTGGGTAGGGGCAGGGAGTTGAGGGGCAGCCTGGAGAGATAATTTTATTAATAATATGCCAAAACTTGCAAGGGTTGGATTTGTTATTGAATTGGGCAGAGTTATAAAAGGACTTTTTGTCATAATTGGTTTGTTTTTTTGTAAGATTTCTGAGGTGTCTATAATTATGTAGCAGAGGTAATTCCTTTGATTTGATCCAGGCTTTCCAAGCTCTGTCTCTTTTTGGCATAAGGGACTTAGTTTCTTTTGAGAGCCAGGGAGCATAATTGGGTTTTATTCTAACCTTTCAAGAGGGAGAAAGGGAGTTTAGGGTATTCAGGAAGATGCTATTGAACCTACTAACTGCATCATTGAGAGGGATTTGTTTAAGGATGGACTAGTCAATGGTGGATAGAATAGAGCTGAATTGGGCTACATTACAATAAGAGAGTGTTTGGAAATCTCTATAATGGTGGGATTTGGGGGGTTGGATGGTGTATCTAAGGACTGAGGTGGGGAGGTGGTTGCTAAGTTGGTCTGGTAGGGTAGTGGGGTTGTGATAGTATTGAGGAGAGCTGGTGAGCATCCAGTCAATTATGGACCCAGAAGATGAGTTTTTATGGAGGCAGGTGGGCAAAGATATCAGTTGATGGAAACCATGCAGGTTGATGCTGAGTTGTGGAGAGTCTGTTTTAAGTTTAGAACAATCTAGGTTAACATTGCCTAAGATAAGGGTTTCATAGGGAATATTGTGGGAAAACCAGGATAAGATATTGTCTAATGTGGATTAATTGTTTCCAGGAGTGTTATAGATGATGGCAACAGGTAATTTTTGGGAGGGTTAAGGTTGCAATTAAGGATGATGAGTTCAGGTGGGTGAAAGTCAGGTATGGGTGTGGGGAAATGTGAGAGATTGAGGCTATTGGAGTGGAGGATGGCTACACCACCCCCTTTTTTTGGGAATCTATCAGAGCAATAGATATTATAGCCTGGTGGGAGAATTTCATTGTTAGTGATATGTGGCTTAAGCCAGCTTTCAGGTAAGGAGAGGATGTGAGGGTTGGCATGCATTTTCCAGACATGGAAATTGGTGATTTTGTTGGTTAGGCTTTGAATATTTAGAGAGTATGTTGCCAGGTGCTTGGATGGGGTGGCCACGGTGGTGCAGTGGTTAGTATTGTCGCCTCACTGCAAAAGGTTCTCTGGTTCGATCCTTGGCTGGGGTACCTTCTGTGCCAAGTTTGCATGTTCTCCCTATGGTCGTGTGGGTTCCCTCCAGGTGCTCCGGTTTGCTCCCACTTTCCAAAGACATGCAGTAGGTGGATTGGACACTCTAAATTGGTCCTAGGTGTGAGTGCCTTCTGGAAGGTTGGGCGTCGGGCTGGTAACTTGACACTGTAAAACTCCACTGCCAGTCATGAGCAGACAGGTGATCCGCTGTGGCGACCCCTAATCAGGAAAAGCCGAAAGAAGAAGAAGACGAAGATTGCCAAGTGCTTGGATATGGACTTTAGTGTAAGAGGCTGGCTATGGTGAGAGGTGTTTTGGGAAGGAAGGGAGGTAGAAGATAAGGGGGTGTTTAACTGAGGGAGTGGGGTGGGGCCTGGGTTGAGGTGGACATCCCCAAATATGAGTAAGTTATTAGTGGGAAGAAGGAGCACAGTAGTAAATAGATGTAGTTTGTGTAACTTGGGTTTAGATTTGTAGGTAGGAGGGTGGATTTGCAATATAGACAGTTTGTGAAGAGAAGAGGTGAGAGTTTGAAAAGTGCTGGGGAAATATGAAAGTAGGAAGGTGTAGAATGAGTGTCAAAGGTATAGGAGGTAGGAGAGCATAAAAGAGAATGAGGAAGGTGTAAGTGATAAGAGGTTTGAGCAGAGAGAAGAAGGAGGAGTGAGGTGGTAATGATAAGGTGTTTCATTTTTGATGGAGAGTGTAGGGGTTATAGACAGGGTGTAATAGTAGGGTAAGGAAGAGATGTATTTAGAGTCTGACAGGAAGTAGTTTATCAGTGGATGTTGGGGAAAGAAGGGGAGGGAGTGGATGGTATAAAGGAAACTGTAATGAGGTGGGTTGGAATGGGGGTAAGGTAGGGTAGCAGAGTGAGCCCGAGTGAAGCGAGCGTGAACGGAGCGGGCAGAGCCAGGTTAGCAGTGTGAAACAGCACTGAAAATAATAATCAGAAAGGAAGCAACTGTGATAATCAGAGCTGAAGAGGTAAGAAGAGAGCAAGCCAGAGATGGAAATGTTGCAGATATAAAGTTCTTTGTCAAACACATTCAGCCTGTATCAGGAAATAAGACATGGATACCTCATACACCCAACATAATTTTTGTTGGTTATGTAGCCCCTGATATGCCACATCAAACTCCATAACCACACCGGGTGGCACTTCTCCAGTGCAGAGTAGAAAAGTATTTTGTTTTCTGATTATTGGGTCCTTCTGACATGTTTCCATGAAAAAGAGCTGCTTAACTTTAAACAAATGACAATCAACTTAAAAGAATGTTAGGGGTCCAACCAAACTCTTTTTTCAACACAAGTATTTCTAGTCAGCAGCTAAGGTCTTTCAGGGAAGGCATAAACATAAATATCTGGGCATCTGGCTATACTTACAAAATTAAAAAAGATACTAACATTAACTCTCTATACCATTTATGAGATGCTTTATATGTGGGTTCATACATAGTGGTGAATGAGTTCTCATTAATGGACAGGCTAATGTTGAGTTCCCAGGCACATTTTGCTGTCTCCACAGACACTGGTGGATTAGGATGTCCAGACTTAGGATGATGTGCTTCGGCTTTCACTGAGGCATTCCTATGATAAGTTGATCAGGTGAGTCCTCTGCTTTGGACAAAATTAGAAGCTTGTATCTTGGGCAGTAAGAATACTGAATCATTTGAATTGTATGAGAAAAAAATTAGCAAGTAGGCTGCCTTGCTGACATGTGATTAAAGTTATACATAGTCATTTGGGAATTACCTGTAGCTAAAATTAGACCAGCAGTGAAAGTGAAGAGTGGAAGGAAAAATGTCTTTATGTCAAAGCAGTTGCCAGACCTCATGGACGGAAAATGAGTATTTGCTTTCCTGCTATCAAAGAAGGTATTGCAGTCTGCAGAAAAGCAATTCTTTGAAATATCTGAAATGACACTATATGGTAGGCTATAGCATATTCAAAATACATATTTAACTTAGCATCCTCTGTACTTGACTCAGTGAATAGGACTGGGATGTTAAGGTACAGAGAGTTAAGGCAACTGAAGGCAGCAGATTTGTATGCACACCCTTATGAGAGGGGTATCACAAAATTAAAGTTTCACTAAATCAGAGGTCACATGACCTTTGGTGCAGATGAAGGATTGAATAAATGTGCACACTATAACAAGTTGTATCCGATTAACCTTTTCAAGTATTATAAGGAAATGATTATGCTGTTTTACCATCAGAGTTATTAGACCCTCCGGTCAAAAACATTTTAAAACAGGAATATGGTGGAGTATCTGGATGCATTGCATGCATCAGGAATGCTCCAGCTTACCATCTACATTTTTGAAATGTATGTATATATATATATATATATATATATATATATATATATATATATATGTATATATATATATATCTTATGATGCCCGTGTGTGATTAATAAAATAAATAACATAATTAAAAACGAAAGGCAGAACCAAGGGGGTTTATTTTGTTTAAGCTCTTGCAGGACTGTGTTTCTCAATAAGAAACTGTACATTCAGACATGGTTCTTTCAATTTTTTGTAGTAAGAACAGTTATTACATCACAGTATAAGATACAGAAAGACTGTGAGTGTGTTGCAACCTGCTACAAACTGAATAAAATTATGTCAAAAATATTAATGTTTTATACAGCTTAAAATAATGATATTTTTCATGGGTTTATTATAAACTTTTGCTAGATACATTTCCAAAATTCTGGTCAAAATTTGTTTGATAACATGAAAAGTTTGGGTTCAAATGAACTTGCATTTTTTTAAGTAGTGACCTCTTAAAAATGTGTTTGACATTAAGCAGTTGTATGCTAGTTGATACCTTAAGCAAATGTAATAAATGTGCCCTTCAGAGATGCTTGGCTTAGTGTTAATTTTCTGTTATAAAATAAAGAAGTCTTACATTTGGATGATTGGTGGATAAAGATTCAATATCAGTCAGGAAATTAATATTGTGTAAATAATTTTATTTAGGTTGCTGTGGAATATTCACTGGGTAATTATTTAACAGTTTTTATTATAAATATTAATAAGCAGTTTTTGTGCATGGCCCCTATCTGCTACTTTGATTTTTGTTTCAGTTCCATAATCATTCTGACATGTAAAATAATAACATAAAGGGCTAAGTACTCAATATAGACAAGTCGTATCATTGCTAGCAGAAAACAATTCTTTATTATGCTTCGGCACATATCTTAGGCAATTGGTTTGAAGAAAAATGTATAATTCATAGCCATCATAACAAATACAAAAGTTAGACAGTTTAAAAAGGGGTATCTTAAAATATGTATTCTACATTGAAACAGAGAAAGAAAGATATCAGAACATTACAAACAGGTCATATTACAGGTAGGAAAGTAACTGAAAACTGCTACTACAGCTAGCTTTGTGGCATATTTATGGAAATAGTCATACTGAAGCCAAATTTGCATGATCTGAAAGTAAATCACTGATAGCTAATGATCAGTATGATGAGTAGGAAATGGTTGATAGATGGTACAAACATCCTTGAAATGTAGTCTGTACTGTGAGAGGGGAAGAATGTTGCAGCATATGAATAGACAATAACATGACTGTTGTGGAAGAAAAGGAGAGGTAAACCATTTGCCACCATTGACATGAAGTTCATACAAATGTCATGAAGAATGGTACACTGAGTAAGAAAAATTGTTTTGTTCTATTAGTTTTCATTATCAGAAGTGATTCTTCCTCTTAGTTGTCTTTGTCTACATCCTTTTGTTACTTTAAGTGTAAAAGTGAATGTCTTAATTTAATTGTCCTGTACGGCAAACTTGAACTTTACATTACTGAATGCTTACCAGTCAAGTAGACAATAAACTGAGTGTTTGGTATTGCACCCCAATTCATGACCAAAAAAGCACGCAGTGCTGAACCCTTGGTTTTGCTGACTTTCCTGGACTACTTTATTATTTATTTCATCTACATTTTCAGACTTGAAAACTATGACTGATGTCTCTGCTTTATTTTTTACTGACAGCAAAATTTTGCTATCCTTGACATTCATATATGCAAATCACGGGTCATTTTGTTATATTCTACAGATATTATTGAGAAAAAAAATTGTACTGTTTTCTATCATTCCCAAAATGCCACTGGGACAGAAATATGATAGTGCATTTCAGATATTACTCATTCATGACTCAGTTTTAATTACATGTGGTCATTAGTTAATGGTGGTTGCCAAACAAATAATATTTTTTACTTTCATGCCTATGTTGCTTTGAACTGCTTTCTCAATTATTTATACATTTAAATAATATATATATATATATATATATATATATAGAGAGAGAGAGAGAGAGAGAGAGATTAAACATTATTAAAAACACTTTTATTTTCTTCTTAGTCTAATCTATACCTTAAAATTCAAGAGAATTGTTTTTAACTTTTCTGATAGCATCATCACACTGATATCAGAATGCCTGAATGAAAGCAGCTGCTAATTCTAAGAATCTGGAGAGGTTGGTTCAATAAAAATGCACACAAGCAGACTAAACAAAAGCATTTAAATCTGTAATTTAATTTTTATTCTGACCTCTGTTGTCTTTGTACTGTTGACTTGCATTTTACATAGAATAGCTAAACCACTCTGAATTCAGTGTACTAAGACTTGTACAAAAAGTACAGTAAAGGGAATTAAGGAGAAGTGAATGATAAATGGTAGTTGTAGAAGACAATTTACACTTTCATTACAGTGACACATTCTAAATTAAATACATTAAGTCTGGAGTCACCTTGAAACTATCACACTAAATTCATGGACTCAATTGGATGATCACTTTTTACAGAGCAGTACTTGTAGTACATTACAATGACTGAAGACATGTATAGAAAATGCTTTTCTTCATGGATTAATAACTGCTTCCAGATGCTGTAGTATTATACAAATGTTACTGAAACAATGAAGTACAGGTTCCAGTTCCTTAAATATTAATGAGGCGGCATGGCAGTCAGAATTTTAAATCAAAGGAAAGTCAGCCATCATTGTTCACTATCATGCTGCTGAAAGGAATAAAGTTTCCTAATATCATCATGATTTTCCCAGTCAAATTTCATTCTCTACCACGGTGGTCTTGCTCGTAAGGCCTTAGTAAAAGTCTATGAATAAGCAGTAGTAAAATGAAAGAAATGCAAACAGAAAAATAGAAATTAAAAGAAAAAAAAGCTTTTTATAAGATATGTAAAAGAACTCCAAGGCCTACGTGACAAATACGGAACACATTTCTAATCTCTGGACTTCCTGATAATGCCCCATGCAGTTAAACTTTACTAGACATTTGCATTCCTCACTGTTTATATAAGCTTCAGAAGTGGACATTTCCTTGTTGTATTAATAGGTAATGAAATGGACATGAGTGGACAAAATGAAGCAGGAGTAATGAGTCTTCCTCTTCATATAAACAACTACAAATGAAGGACAACAAGCACAAAGAAATGAAACAGGTAGGCATTCGCATGTAAATTTTATATGGGCCTATGATCTGAACTTTAATCAGTGCAAGAACTGGGACCACAGACACTGATATTTAGATACTGAACTGTGAACCACTCTAATGGTATAACAATAAGTCTGTCTACAAGCCTGGTACCATAAGCTGTAAATTGTGCGTGCATGCGTGCATGCATGCATGTGTGTGTGTGTGTGTGTGTGTGTGTGTGTGTGTGTGTGTGTGTGTGTGTGTGTGTGTGTGTGTGTGTGTGTGTGTGCATGCGTGCGTGCATGTGTGTATGTGTTTAGCTATTCAACATGTTTTGTTGCTGCTTCAATATTAGTCAAGTTCTTAAAGTATGAGTTATAGGTGAGTTTGTCTTTTGTATGTGAGTATGTATGTATGCATATGCTCTCCGGAGGATTGGGAGTATGTTGTTGACATTTTGTTATTGTGAACATTTTATTGATTTTTTTTTTTATTTTTTAAATTAATATTTATATAGTATTGCTATTGAGTTGGCTGGATCTGTTTGTGTATACCTGATTTAGTGTGCTGTAGATCTCACCATCATGTTTTTGAGTTGGTGTTCTGTCTGTTGCTAGATAATGTCAGGTTAATTTTTTATAATCCAGAAAAGCACATACATAAAGTGAACCAAAGCAATAGAAATGCTTAAAAGACTTTAATAAAACAAAAACTTCATTAAAAACTTTGGTGTAAGCGCTTTTACAGTAATGATACTACTGCTCCCTCAGACAATGAAAGACTGATTGTGGAGGGGACATAAATAATCTGACTGAAGTCATGGAAACCAGATGAATAATCAGGCTTAGAGCAGACATAGGTAAAGGGTTGAATGATAACCTTACATTGAAACCTGTGTTGAAAATCAGGGCATTATACAGATAGGTCTAAGCACTCCCTTGTGCCTTTAAGAGATTTATAGACCATTGGTTACTAGGGTAGTTGAATACTTTATCTGCTGGTCATGTGACTTTATTTGATTATTTATTAAGAATTGCAGCAGGAGTCTTTCATTGTCTGAGGAAGCAGTAGTAATATTACTGTGAAAGCGCTTACACCAAAGTTTTTAATCAAGTTTTTCTTTTATTAAAGTCTTTTAAGCATTTCCATTGCTTTGATTCACTTTATATATGTGTTTTTCTGGACAATTTTTCAGTTTAAGCGAACTGTTTATCCTTTTGACCTCTTTTTGTGTGTATCTTTGATTTTTATAGTGGTTTGCTGTTTGAGTTTTTAATGCTGTACCTTTTTTCATTTGTCTTTATATGAATTTATTTTCTGAAGCAAACATCTGTATAATGGTAAATATTTATTTATTTTTATTATACCTGCTTCAAGGCAGTTAAGTTAATTTTTCATGAAAAGGCAGCCTTGTTTTTCATTGGAATCTCCTTGCTGATTATTACCTTTTTAGGGAATGTTCTAATAATTAAATAGGTGGTAATAAGGAATGATACTTTGAAGAAGTTTTTGTCAATTAAATGTGATAGTACTAGTTATAATAATGTACAGGATATAATGTGAAGAGCTGTGTTATCATTATACATGCTTACAGAAGACATTATAAGAAATAACATTCTTTTTTTTTACAGCAAACTTGTCAACAAAAATGGGGATGCTCTTTAAATCCATATAAAACTTTGAAAAAATATGAGAGTAAATTCACTGACTAAAGAGCTTTCTGTGAATTGTTAGCTTCATAAAGAGTTCCAGAAGAGTGTAGCAGGAGTAGAGAAGGGACTAGCTAAATACCATAAAATAATAAACAATCTTGCCTTGTGCTATGGGACATTGAAGGGTTTCTCATCATATAATGATAAATACATAAACACATACATACATACATAAATGACAATTTAAAAAAATGAGAAGATGGACAAAAGCAATTGATGTGGATATGAATTGTTGTGGGGGTAAAATATATGCAATAAACCTTTTAAAAATTATTAAGAGAAGTAACAAATGAAGTCATTTGTCCAATGGAAGGAAGGTAGTATTTTAGTCTGGCAATGTGACATGTATAAAATGTGAAACAGGAATTTTTAAAACAATTTTTGATACTTTGTGATATCTGAAATACAGACATATAATATTCAATTAAAAATGGTGACTTTGAATTAAACTTTAGGGCCAAGAATCCAAGAAACTTCTTTGGTAAAGATGGCATCATATAATTGCAAATATTTCTTAAAGAAGAAATGTATAAAGTTTGCTAAATGGACATTTGGAGTACCAGTCATAAATATGTGAAATGATTTACATTTACCATTTTATATACTTACCGAATCAAGTAGGATTGGTATGTTTTAGTTAAGGCAAACTTAGATAGCAAACTGTAGCTGTCAAAATAAAAGACATATAATTTCAGACCACATTATGTTAGGAACAGTATGGCAACTAAAAAGATCTACAAAAGCAATATTTGTAGGGATGGCTTTTGTACTGATGGGTATAGTCTAAGTTCATAAAGGAACTGGATGTTATGATTAAGATAGCATTAAATGATAGCACGATAAGCAAAACAAAATCGCTATTTTACTCAGAGATATTGAATTAAAGCAGCAGTTATAGCAACATGACCTAGAAAAGGCGTAGGGGAAAAGTAAATATGATATTCAAAGACTAGAAATATAAAGGCAATTCAATGTATTGTATATTGTATGAAAATTATTTAAATAAATACAGATGGAAAAATGGAACAAAAATAATATTAGAAACTGACATGCAAATCATATGCAAAGGACATAGTTTCGTAATTATTAGCTGAAAGAAAACTCAAATATTTGGCTTGGACATTCAGATATAACAAAATAAAGCACATAGTACATTAAATGCAGGAAAGTAAGCCAGGTATTAGGGATGGATTTAAAGCCAATGAAGAGGAACTTTTTTTGGATATAAAAGAATGGACCTGGAATAATTATATACTGTAGTAATAATACAAATGGGCATAGAAAAAGAAGATGTGGTCATGACTTTGGCAAATACTCAAAATAACATTAAAAAGTTAAAGCAGATTAAATACATTGGCCAGTGTTTTAAGATGAATTCTATAATTGTGAGTGTGTGTGTGTGTGTGGGGGGGGGGGGCAATATATGAATGCATGTATATATACATTGTTCTATATATATATATATATATATATATATATATATATATATATATATATGCTTCACATTTTTTTATATAACTATTACCTTAAATTTTAATTAATATGTCAGCTCACTTGAATTAATTGAAAGTATTTCTTTAAAAACTGTTGTGACTGATTGTTTTCTGTCTGATGAAGTATTGGTATCACAAATATGAAAGCATTTACTACATGGATTAAAAGATTATTTGATTATATTTTGTGTCTTCATCATGCATACCTTCCTGATTGAAGTTTTTAAATTTCATTTAGTTCATTAGTTTTGTGTTTCATTTGGCAATATATGAATATTTTTGTTTACATATTTATAAATTTCAGGCCTGAAAAAAATGGCAGTTAGTATGAAAGCAGTCAAAGTAGTTTTTCCAAAAGGCAAAAGAGAATTGTATGACATGGGAAATACTAAACCATTTTGATATTAAATTTAGACGTGAAAATTCTGATAAGAATGTTATCTATAAGGTAAGGCACTAATTCACTCAAATAATTTCCTCAAAGCAGGGAAGTTTATACAAGGGGGGGTGGGGTGGGGCATTGCTAGATGGTAGGCAGAAACTGTACAGTTTCATCTAGAGAGACAGTTTGGTTTGGTGGAGTTGGAGTTTTTTTATTGAAATTCTACAACACAGGACATTTTGAGATACTACAATGTACAATCCCCCAAAATAAAATTATTAGTGAATAAATGAATTGCAGATGAAATATGGGTTGAAAAATGCATAAGACCTGGATATCCACTATACCACAGCTTACTCATAACAGTTAACTGATCAATTATAGTAAAGTAAGAGTAACAGAAATCAAACTATGAAGGGAAATCATAGTTGTGACTATTTACAGTTAATTGCATTTTGATAGCTAAATATACATGAAATGCTAGGAAAGTATTTAGTGAATTTGGGTATTAATTCTGATTATACCATGACCCCCCCCAAAACGTGCACACTGATTGGCCAGCGTGCACATTGTAAATCGAGTTATACTAATGGAAAAAGGTCCGGTCGCCCGGACTTTTTTCCATTAGTATAACTCTACTTTTAAAACACTGTCTCGCTATGTTAAATGAGTTTAACATAGCGAGATAGCTTTAAAATAAGCAATGGAGATCTCCATTGCTTATTTTAAAGCTGTCTCGCTATGCTAAACCCATTTAACATAGCGAGACAGGTTTTAAAAAAAAAGCAACGGAGAAAGCAAGATCTCCGTTGCTTTTTTTACTGTTTCGCTATGTTAAATGGGACATTTCCGGACATCTCCGTTGCTTATTTTAAAACTGTCTCGCTATGTTAAACCCATTTAACATAGCGAAAACAGTAAAAAAAAAGCAACGGAGATCTTGCTTTCTCCGTTGCTTTTGCCCACAGCTCTGATGTACTGCGCAGGCGCGCAGTACATCAGAACTGCTGCGGATGCCAGACATCTGCGGAAGGGCAGTAAACAGGCATTATACTATGCCATTATTTAAGAAAAGTAATAGTTTCTTTTCTTAAATAATGTCATGGTATAATAGCAATAACCCACTTCTGGGTGTGGGTAATGCTGTATTTACCCACGGTTGGCTTTGTTTGGTCCCTCGGGCGAAGGGTAAATCCAGCATTACCCACACCTAGGCGTGGGTTATTGCTATACTATTTTCTAATGATCAGAGAAATATAATTGGAAGGATATCAGTGGGGTGACTGTGGTATAATAAAAAAACAAAGCAAGCATTAGATCCATTATATTTTGGGACTAGTCCTAACAAGGTGTCTAAGTCGTGATACTCGCAAAAAATAGAGAATAAAATCAACAACAGAACATTTTAATGTAAAAAGGTTAAAAAATGATAATTTAGTTAAAATCATTAGATCAACTATAATTTTATATGGTATAGGAAATGATCCATTTCCACAGGAAAACAAAGGAAAATTGCGTATTTAAAAATTAATAAGAAAACAAAAAGTCAAGTACAACTACAACTATGTAAATAGTCTATTAGCCTTGAAGTAGAAAATTAGATTGAGAATACGCCATTATGTGATTCAGGTTCATGTGAAGTTACTGAATGGCTTTAATATTGAATGCCATTTGGTTGTGGTGTAATGGCCAAAAACAACTTTTACCAATTGTTGATGCTGCTCATTTGTCCATTGCCATGTAACTCCAGAGTTGGTAAATATATATGGGGGTATATTCCATAACACCTACAAAAAAAAAAAAAAAAAAACTTTATCGATTTTCAGTAATTTTTCAACTGAATGGCTTTTGATTTAAAGCTATTTAGTGGCTCAGCATGAATACTATGATTTCTATAGCTGCATTGAATTTAGCGCAATGAATAATGAAGAGAAACATCTGGAGAATGTTTCAAGACTGATGATGATGATGATGATGATACTGTAGGTGACTATTTGGCAAAGTATAGAAGGGATGGTTGACAGACTGAAAACTCACAGCCAGTAAAAGAGGCAACATGAACTGAAAATGCAAAAATAAATAAATAAATAAACTAAAAGCCACACTATGAGAAAAATGAAATAAAATGAGTCAAGAAAGAGGGGCAATAATTTATACACTTTTAATAGAGGCCCATTTTTCCTCTCTTGCAGTAAGCTGTAGTCATTTTAATCTAACGTCGGCAAAAGTTAGACATTGGAAGAGCCAAATTAACAGTTTGAAAAAGATACTAATGCAAGAAATGCATACCAAATAATATTTCACTAACAATTGTCTATTTGAGCTAATTTTAGGAAAGAATGTACCCTAAGCAATTAACAGAAAACAATATATTCTCTGTATATTCACAAAGTTTCCACCAAATTATTTCAGTATGAATAAATGAGTAATTATAGTGACTATTATATCATATCATAATCATAGAAAAGCTAATATGAAGAACCAAAATGTCTCAAAAGAACCCCTTTTCAAGGTTAGTTTTTAGTCGACGGTTGTTGATGATCTTTCCATTCAAAGTACTACCCGAAGCCAGTGTTTGCTTTTGTAAGCAGGCATGGTCATTAATTCATATACAGTGAGCACATTGGGAGATTTCAGTTCAAAGCATTGTGGGATCTGGAGAGTGGGAATATATTGGAGAAAACTGGCAAAGAAACCTAGGTATTGGGAGCAAATAACTAGAGAGGGAAAGGTAACAGAATAGGCCAAGAACTTAATTGTACTGCAGGGTAGAGATTGTCTTCCACATCAAGGACTGATATCAGAGAACAGGCAAAGACAAACAAATAGGGGGTCCTAAACAAAAGACCAGCACTGGTAGAGCTTTTAGTTGAATCTAGAACAGAAGTTGCCATTAAAAAAGGAATAATTAGTATATAAAATATCACATGCTAACTGTAGGAATCAATCAGAGGAGCTTAGGAAGGATTGGGAAGAGATATTAGATAGACAATTCACAAAGAAACAATGGGGGGAGGTATGTATGTCTCCCAAATATGCAACAAAATGTAGAAGATTTAGGATCTTTGCCTGGAAGTGTTTACATAGCTATTTTTATACCCCAAGCAGACTTCAAAGAATTTTCCCTTAGGTAGACAGCAAATGTTGGAGGTATGATGGGGAAGAAAGAGATGGTAACTTATTCTCTGGGAGTATAAGTTGGCAGACTTTAAAGATTCCCTGCAGACTGCTCTGAGGGAGATGTGGGGTGAGAAAATTGGAGTGACTAGAGAAAGTATTTTTTGAGCTATGATACAGAATCAGAATTGCCTAGACATAGTAAGGCAAAGCCCTTGCTGAGTCTAGCTATGATGACTGCCAAAAAAGCAATTACTAGAAAATGGCAAACATCTCCTAAAGGAATACCTTACTCAACACTGGCTTTGCTCCTTTAATACACCTGGCAAATTTCTCATGCCATGAATCAAATGTTCTTTTCTGCTATATTCTCCTTATCTTACTTTTACCAAATGAAAATATTACAATGGTTTATTTTAGTTATGTTATGCATTTAACTGAGTTCATATTATTGTCTGTAGTAAGGCTTATGAAATGTAGTATTTTCTGTTTTACATTCTCTTTTTGTAAATTGTGATTGTAGGCAACTGTTGACATTTTTTATTATTCTTTGTAAATCTTTGCAAAATTTTTGTAATCTTTTTTGTACTATTGTTATGGAGCTTTTCTCCCTGGGTCTCTGCTGAAAACGGGCTACTTGCCCAGCTAGACACTACCCGGTTAACAAATTTAAATAAATAAATAAAGTGTAAGCCAACTTTACTAGAACTAGTGAAGATAGTAGCAGAGATAAAACAACTGTAACTGGGATCTTCAGAAAAGGTAGGAGCAAATTACAACGGAAAAAATGGGAAATGTGGGATCAATACACGCAGAGGAGGAACGAGGTTTAAAATAAGGCAGGATTTGAATGAGCTACATAATGGTTGAATAACAATGACTGGGTATGTTAAAAATGATGTATAATGTTTGCAGTTCGAGTTGTGTGGGCATGGTTTGGAATGTATAATGTTTGCAACCGAGATTGTGTTACTATGGCTTATTTTCATTTATGTAAATATAACATAGCCTGTGTCATACACAATAATCTAGTAAATATGTTTCTTGCTTAAAAAAAAGCAATATGAGATCCTACCACCTCTGAACGCTGAAGTATTCATACCTCCCTAGCAGACTACTGCTTGATAACATTGCTGTACAATAAAAATATGACAGTCTAGAAAACACTCTGAAAACCTATGCAGCATAGGAGCATTCTGTTCAAAACTAAAGAAAGCAAGGGAAAAGAAAAACATAGCCTATGTACTAGGGGAATAATGCTAGATGGCAGATACAGGTTGTAAGGCAGGAAAAGTATATTGTTAATGAGAAACAGTTGTTCCAGTCATTATATTAGGTCTATTACTGAGAAATCTCTTAGATTCACTTGATTGCTATACTAGAGGAATTTTGGAGGAGTCCCAAGGGCTTTATGAAGAAGAAGAAGGCGGTCAAAGATTTTAGAAAAGAAGCCTGTCTTCCAGAGGATGGATCTGCAGACAGTCTGACGTTATTCTATCCTAGAAAGTCAGAGGATGTCTGTAAGTCACGTCAGTCCTTTGCTGGGGTGAGCCTAGTTAATGGAATACAGGTACCTAAAGTTCTAAGTAAGAGTTTATTAATTTTCCAAGGTAAAGTACCTGTTTAGTACTTCCTGTATTTGTTTTTGCACTGGGGAATCTTGTTGAGAAAACACTGAAAAAATGATGACTTGCCTTGGCATGAATCAACTCCCTTCCTGCTTATAGCCGAACTCTTCATTTGTATCTGTAAAGCTTTGTTCATTTCTAAAATGAATGGTCTCTGCCTAAAATGTGCATGAAAATAACAGAAATGACACAAGTGGTAGAGAATTTTGGTATAAAGTTTGATGCATGCTACTGACAACACCTAAGAAATGCACAAATTGCATTCCTGTGGCTATATGTGAAATGTTTTGAAGAGGAAGGAACATATACTCCCCTGCGACTCAAAAAGTTTCACTACATATTTTTCTTCCCTTCTTGGTGTGGCAAGATTGTGTTGTATTTAAACATGTGTTTTATAAACAATTAAATATTGCAACAATGTGGAAAAAAGCTTGCCAACAACTGGTACAGATCCACAAATGTGAAGAATCACCAACTACAATAAGATATATCCACAAACTTTTTATTCTTGACTTTCTCTCTGTCTAGCACCTGGGTGTGAACATCATCATGGAGTATAAAAACTGTTTCCCAAACAGGGTATTTTATAATAAAAAAACACTCCATTAAGCAATTAAAAATCTAATTGATTAACAAGCTGATACAATTAAATAAAACATTTCCAATTTACTTCAATGTTAAGCCCGAAAGGGACCAATGTACCATACTTTAAAATATATACAGATTCTTTATGTAAAAGTTTTTCCTTTAATAAAACATAATTTTCATGTGACAGCTTCACTTGTTCCAAAACACAGCCCTGAAGCAATGAGAAATTACTATGTTTATCTTTAAAATGTGAAGCAATAACTTTTGTCTTCTCTCTGATTCCTGATGTCCCTAAAGTGTTCCATAAATCTGGCCCTAAATGTTCTTTTTGTTTCTCCTATATAAAATAAGTTACAGGGGCATTAAAGGGCATATACTACTCTCTTACTAGTGCATTAAAAAGTACCTCTTGGCATAAATTTAATATTATTAATATATTCAAAACACCTCACTATGTGCTGGCATACTGCAGAGTTTCTACAGTTTATAGTACCCATAGGGCTAATGCTTCTGTTAATATTCATATTTGGTAAAATAAATGTACTGTTTATGACCAAGTCTTTCAGGTTTTTAACCCTCTTGTAAGAAATTGAGGGCTGCCCTGGAAGTATATTGCCCAAAACTCTGTCCTTAAGCAGAAAGTTCCAATAATATTTGACTATATCAGCAATTTCTTCACTTTCAATATTATACATAGAGACAAAATAAATCTTGTCTGTTTCATTGTCCTTATTGCATATCCTCTCTTAGAACTACCCCTCTCTACCAGAGACCTTCCTTCATCTACTCTGAAAATGTTTTCTCTTGCTTCCCTTATGATTTCAAGACTATAACCTCTGTCTAGAAACATTTTTTATCGACTCAACAATTTCCCTCTGCAATTTTATCTGGTCATTACAGATTCTAGACAGCCTCAAAAATTCTCCATATGGGAGTGATGTTATAGTGTGAGGAGGGTAGCAACTGGAGGCATGGAGATATTGGCTACCATCTGTAAATTTTCTATGTACTCCTGATGAAATGGTGCCATCTTCTAGGCCCTCTAAAGTTACATCAAAATATGAAACCGTACTACCATACTGTAACCCATCAAATGAGAGGTTAAATAAATTCTGTTGTAAATCTCTAACAAAATCTTCAGTTTTGTTTTGCCCTCCTTCACCAATAAAGATCAAGTCATCTATGTATCAAAAGTAGAATTTAGCATGGTCTTTAGTACAATTGTGTCTATACGGACACTCCATTTCAAAATAAGCATAAAAAGATGCACATACATGGGGGCAAAAGGAGCCCCCATGGCTGCACCTTGTTTCTGTGTGTAAACTTGATTATTGAAACTAAAGTAATTATTCCTTAAACAAAATCCACCAACTCCACAATATAATCAGAAAGTGGATAATCTCCTAAAAAATACAATAAAGAATGTAAACCATATTATCTTATGGCAGTACAAAGACGTTTTACATCTAATACTATCAAATACTTACTACTAGTCCAAACGACTGTTGAAATTTTATTCAAAAAATCAAAACTGTCTTGAATATAAGATGAAGTTTTCTAAACATAAAGGACAAGCAAATCATGCAGTAATAAAGCTATGCTATGCAAAAAATACCTACATGCTGAAATGATCCACCTTCCTGGCGGATTATGCATGTATTTATGCAATTTGGGTAGACAAAAAAAACTGGCCAATTCACAGCCTTCAGTAGTAAAGTTTTTCTCTACATCATCTCGTGTAAAATAATTCAAGCTAATACCATTGCTTAATAAATTTTGAAACTCCACTTTTGCTTTTTCATATGACTTATTGTCACTTATCTCATAAACCTTCTCATCCTTTCAATGGTCCATACTCATTTTGTAATACTGTGATACATGCATAACTACAATTTTATTGCCCTTATCAGCTGGGTTGATAATCAAGTCTCTTTTATTTTTAAGGTCCTGTACAGACTTCCATTATTTTAACGTTAAGTTGTACTTAATATTATATTATCCAAAAATGCTGGTAGAGCAAACCAAGGCAAAGTGGAAACATAGACACAAATGTTTATTATGTAAGCACTTTCACGGCTAACATTGCCACTTCTTTAGACATTCAAAGAACCTTTACCATTCACTTTAATTTAAATAAACATCAACCAATAAGAATCCAGTTACAATAAAACAATTAAACAACTGATAAAAAACACAATCAAGATATTATAAAAATAGAGTAAAAATAAAATATAAAAATATAAAATAGCAATCTACCTAAAGACTCTATTTTTTAGAACTGGTCTAATACATATTTTGTTTAAGCCTTTATCTTTATTACCCATCATCCTTATTATCCATTTTAATTCAGAAGTTTCTACCCTGTTCTCAATGCCCCCCCCCGCCCCCCTCGTACATCAACATATATTACTTCAAGGGCCATAAACTCAAAATTATGTTCAATGCTATATGTATTGACATGCTTGGCTAAGGCATTCATGCAAATAGAATTATTAATGCTGTAAATGTGTTCTCTGATCCTGTCATGAAGTCTGTAATCAGTTTTACCGATATTAAAGCTGGAGCAGACTTGACACACAGCCAGTTAAACTAAATGCATAATGTCACAATTTCCTATAGCATTAAACTTCAAGAGCTTTCCAGTATCTAGATCCAAAAACTCATTGGTAGTATTTATGTATTTACACCAATTGCATGTAGAACATGGAAAAGTACCACTGGGAGTGCTAAATCTAGTATTCTCAACATGGATTTTTGGATGACATAACATTCTCTTTAGATTTTTCTTGTTTTTATACACAAACCTGGGTTTGTTACCTACCACAAAAGTAACATCTTTATTTGTAGTCAGTATCTGCCAGTTGTTCCTTATAATGTCCTCTGTCTGCCTGATATTACTAGCATGTGTCACTGGCACTCTCAGATGGTTATCTTTACTTTCTGTTGTTCTTCTGTCCCAGAGGCCTTCAGAATAGTAGGCTTTACCTTCCTCCCTTCACAGACCTATTATGTTATGTAAAGCTACATCAACCTCATATTTACTGTAATCCCTGTTCTGGAATCTAGTCTGCAAAGCAGAAGTTCCTTTAGCAAAATCTGAGTCACTGGCATTGAGTCGAGAAGCTCGCAGCCCCTGACTTCTAACTATGTTGTGATAAATGTGTGGGGGGTACATACTCTTTCTATGAAGGTAATTATTCTTATAACAGCTTTTTCTAAAAGTTTTGGTAGAGAGAGAACCATTCTCTGCTCTGAAAACAGTGACATCTAAAAAGTTGATGGAGACTGTAGAATAATTCAAAGTGAACCTTAAAAAAGAGGTAGTTGAATTTAAATACTCATGACATTTTATAAGGGATTGTTCATCTCCATCCCATAACAAAAAAAGATCATCTACAAATCTGGAATAGAAAATTACTTGTTTACATTTTTTAAGGATGAAACTAGCCTCCCAATGTGCCATCATGATATTGGCGTAGCTATTGGCACTGGACGTGCCCATAGCTATGCCTTTCTTTTGCAAATATATAGACTCCTTAAAATTAAATATATTATTTTTAAGGATGACCTCCACGAATAAACAAATCAATTCAATAAATGCCATCTGAGAGTGCCAGTTTAGTAGAGGATCTAAGCAGCCTAGCATTTTTGTTAGATAGATAATGTTTCTGAGAGACAGTGTTTTTGATAACTTTGAAAGCTACAATAAGTTGATTGTATTTTATTAAGCTAGGAAGTTCCTTCCAACTTAAGAGGTTTAGGTTGTGACAGTGGTGTGTCATGTAAGGGTTTTCCTGTGGCAAACCTGACAATTTGGTTGTGGCAGCTAGAAAGTTTGCTGAGTTCTGTTTTGTTCAGGTTTGTGAATAGTGTTGAGGCCTACAATAAAGTAGAAAGGAGATGGGTATGGCCAATTGCAGACTTAGCTAGAGGAGTAAGGAAAACTTTATTCCTATATAGGGAGCCTAGCTTTTTATTAATGGTTTTAATAGTTTGGTTGATATGAATGTCAAACCTGAGGTTGTTCTCAATTATGACACCCAGAAGTTTGGTGTATTTATCCAGAGAGATTATAGTCCCATTGTTGGATGTTATAGAAAATGAGAGTTGTGGGGATTTGTGAGCAGGGAAGAATAGACTAGCTTTCTTTTATTAGGGTTTAGTAACAGTTGACAATTTGAGAGCCATTTTTCCACTATGTTAAAGATTTTCTGGGTTAAGGATAGCAGATCTGCAGGGGTAGCGGCTGTGAAAATCAGAGTGGAGTCATCGGCATATTGTATACAGGTAGCGTCTGGGATAGCAGTCTGTAGGTCTTTGATAAAGAGTGTGAAAAGAAGGGGTCCTAATATAGAGACTTGAGGGACTCCTAGAGTGATGGGAAGAAGGGAGGAGAGTTTATCTTGCCATATGACTACCTGTTGTCTTCCACTTAGAAAAGAAAGGAACCGTTGTATGGAGTGACTGTCTAGGGACAATTTGTTAAGAGTGTCTAAGAGTATTTGGTGATTAACCATGTCAAAGATCTTTTAATGCTCTAAGAACAAGGCTGAGGATAGATTGTTGTTGTTACGATTAGAATAGATAGTGTTGGTGAAGGAAAGGAGGGCTGAGGAGGTACTGTGGTGTGGTCTAAAACCATGCTGGGAGTTTACTAGTAGTTTATGTTGCAAAAGGTAGTGTAAGAGTTGTTTGTGGATACACTTTTCTATTATTTTTGCTACGGGGGAAAGAATGGCTATTGACCTGTAGTTAGAGAGTTCCGCTGAGCTATCACCTTTGTGGAGTGGGATAATGTGTGATATTTTCCAGAGACTGGGGATAGCAGCCTCAGATATGGTTCGATTGATCAGAATTGAAACAGGGTATGCGATGATATCAGCCAATTTTTGTAGATATTCTGAGGGGAGAAGATCAGCTGAAAGAGTGGTAAGTTTGAGTTTTTAAGTAAGGTTTTAATGAGGGAGGTGGGAACTTTTTGGAAGGATAACGATAGTGTATGACTGGATGTAGGGATTACTGCTATAGGGCATGTGGAGCTAAGTTTGCTAGCAAGGGCCTGGATGGTTTCAGTGAAGAAGGAGTTAAAGGCATTGGCAATGTACTCAGGGGTGTTTTGGGTTGTAGCTGAGGGGGTTGGGGTAGTGGTTTTATCTGGGTGTAGTAGTTTATTAATACCTTCCCAGAACTTCTGAGGTTTATTAGAGTGTTTCTGCTGAAGTTGACAGAAATAGTTTTTGTGTCATTCCTAAGTTGGTGGAATTTTTGTTGATCTTGTGGGGTTTTTGAAGAGCACCAGGTGTTCCAGGCATTATTTCTGTGGATGAGTTTTAGCCTGGTATCCCTAGTAAGCCAGGGGGCAGATTTAGTGTTAATTCTAATGGTGCATGGAGGTGCATGATTATCAAGGACAGTCAGGAAAGTATTGTTGAAGTGTGCTACTGCCTCATCTAGCGGAAGTTGGTAAAGAACTGCCCAATTACATAATTTTAGATCTTCTAAGAATTTGCAGAGGTTAAAGTTTTTTTTTTTTTTGTTTCTTACTGTTTCACTGATGGGTAGTTGTGGGCATTCAATTTTCTGCCTCAGTATATATGTTAAGAAATGGTCACTTAGGTTTTCAGGGAGAGCATCAGATGTGTACGTATGGTGGGGACTATTTATTAATATCCAATCTAGGATGCTTTCCTTCTTATAAAGATGACTGATTCTAGTAGGGGAGGTAATGGTTTGCTTAATTCCATGTAGATTAACATAGGTGGATGGGGACTCTGAGGAGCAATTGTTCCAATCTAGGTTGAGGTTGCCTAGAACAATAGTTTCCTAAGGGTAGCTATTAGCAGACCAGTGGAGGAAATCTTTGAGTGTTTCTGAGTTGTTACCTGGGGAAATGTAGACACATACTATGTTTATACATTTGTTTTTATTTATTTGTAGTGTGGTTATTATAATTTTTGCTTTGTTAAATGTAGGTGGTTGGAGGGTATCTGGAGTAATATTGGGGGTTGTTTTATAGAGTATAGTGACCCCACCTCCTTTCCTGCTAGTACGATCTTGTCTGATAATATACCCTGGGGGTAGAATTTCATTATCTGTTGCAGCTGCTTTTAACCATGTTTCAGTGAGACAGAGTATGTCAGGTGAGTAGGTAGTAAGAAGGGCATGAAGGTTGTGAACCTTATTGGTACTTCTAATGTTCAGAGGGCAGGTCAGTAGTGAGTTGGGGGGTCTATTTAGGTTTGGTTTTATATTGGAACTGTTAGTGTTTCAGTGGAGGTTATTGAGAGATGTTGGTCTTAGGTTGGGATGGATGTTACCATCAATAGTGAGGGAGTGGGGTAAACTAGCTAAGAATTTCAGAAATGTATTTATCAAATATTGGTAGTATTTTGATTTAGCATAAATGTGTCTAGGTAAAACAGGGTGGACATTAGAGTGTGAGTGGGAGAACTCATTGATGGATGTAGCAGAGTGGGCAGTTTGGTTTGAGATGGAGAGGGTGGTGGCGTGGTTTTTGAAATAATTAAATCCAGGGAACTTTTGATTTTTATAGGCAGTTAGGGAACAGAGGATAACTAATATAGGTAGAACGTATAGTATCAGAGATATTTTTGAGGGATGCAAGGGTATTGCTGACATATTTAGGACTAGTACACCTGATGGTGTATGGCAATGTATGATTAAGTATATAGGGTGGTGTGCTAGGGTGAAACGAAAAAGGAGATATCTGGTAATAGGTGACTAGGGGAGCTGAAAGAGGTAAATTGGTGGTCAGATGAGCTAGGGAGAAAGAGGGAGGGGTGTTATTAGAGGAAAAATGGGCTGGGGAGTAAAAGGCAGGTGTTATATAAATTAGTGGTTTAAAGAGGCTTAGAATGCTAAGGGGTAAGTTACAGATATGGGAGAAACAAAGTTGGAAATAATTATGTGTATATATTTGATTTTTACTGCAGTTAGCTAGGTTTATTTACCGACCTATCTATGAGGTAATTAGGTAGGTATTTCCAAATGTACTTAAAACTCCAATAACTGAGTGATTTACAAACTTATTGCATAATGTTGGGTTCATAGGTTCATAAGTGTATTGTAGGCTAATGACAACTGAGGCTTTTAAAAGCCTAGCCATCCAATCCAAATGCCTCACACAAGTTATTATGCCTTAGAGGTTATTTTAAGGGTATGTTCATTAGGGTATGGTTTAACTGCTACCTCTGTCACTCAAAGACATAGATGTCAAACAAGGGGAGAATTTCTAATTTCCCATCCCCTGGTCCAGGTTGCACTTGAATAGGGCCAGGGAAGGACTCTGCTTCACACAGTTGGGAAGCCTATTCCAGAAAATGGGGATTCTCTGAGATATGTACCTGTCCAATATATCTATGTCCAATATGTATATTTGATCTAGTAGTTCTGGGTGCTGTTTGTTTTGCAAACAAGCAAAAGGTCCATCAGAGCAGGGTCCAAGGATACCTTATATGCCGGGTATAAAGCAGTCTTAAAGAAACAGAGTATAGAGACCGAGCTTGGAGATGATCTGCACAGGGCATTGTGCTTACATCCTATATTCTTTTTGTGAGGAACATCTGTGGGCATTCCATTTATTGAATGGGCCTGTTCAGGTACATAAAGAAGGGGCCAATATACTCAATGATGGGTCTGATGATAGCTGGGTATGGTGGTATGGTTAGTTCCCTGGACCTAGACGCAATGTACTTACTTTTAAATTGTGTGATACAGAATGATTTTCTTACAACCTTAGACATATGTTGGTTGAAAGACAGGGTACTATCTACATGAGTCCCCAAATCCCTGACTACTGTGTCTATTTTTAGAGGTATTTTATCAATGAGGTATTTTCGCTGGGTGGACAACTTCCCAAAAGGTACTATTATGCATTTCTTGGTATTGAGTTTTAAGTCATGGCTTTGGAAGCAGTCATTTGTCTGGCTAGACCTTCTTGTAAGATGTTAGCATCTTGGGGGGCTTCTATGTTTGCTCCTAGCTTGCAATTGCCTGCAACTTGTTAAGTTAGATGCCCTTGACATTCTGAAAGAATCATGCCAAAGAGGAGCAGATGTAGTGGAGAGCCCTGGGAGATTTCAATGGTGTCAGGCTTCCTTCTGGAAGTGATCTTTCCAATCCTGACTTTGTGGGTCCTGTCTGTGAGCCAGCTGGCTATCCATCAAGTTACTCAGAGGTTTATGCCTATTTCCATGAGTTTGTTTACAATGCTTGAGTTGGGTATTGCACCAAATGCCTTCACTAAGTCAGGGTAGGCAGTATGCATCATTTTGCCCTCATCCATTGCCTTAGTGACCTTCTCAAAGAGGTCCACCATGTTCAGTAGGCACTACTTACCTTTGATGAAGCCACACTATGTTGCGTCCAGTGTCTGTAGCTTTCCTATGTTATTATTAATCAATTCCATGATAATTTCATAATAATATCAATGGCTTTTATGAGGCTAGTCAGAGTAATGGGTCTGGAATTCCCAGAATCCATTGATGGTCCATTCTTTTGCAGAGGAATGATGGTTGCAGTCCTCTATTCATGTTCCATTAAGCCTGTGAAGAAGCTATGGTTGAATAGTAACACTATTAAAATGTTACTTTCAAGATGTTTAGGAGAGGCTGGATTATAAATCTCTCCCTCCACCATGTTTTATTTATCTGTTGTGAAGAATTGGGTACCTATTTCTTGTATTGGTCAGGAGGTCCAAGACAACTGGGTCTTTAATAGCTCAGTAAAGAACTCAGAAAGAGAAAGAGATCCCCTTTCAAAAGTCTATAAAACACAAATTATCTTCTCACAAATACCTGTATCTATTTTAGCTTGAATCCTCAAGGATAACAGTGGTATTTAAGATTTCCTGGGAAGGTGGGACAGATCCTTTGTCATCTTTTCTTCTTGGCTGTCAGCATTCATGAGGCTATGGAAGTGGGGGTCAGTGGATGAAGAAGAGATTATTACAAAGCTAACACCTTCTGTAGTCTTTTGCATAGACTCATTCATAGTATTGACGGTACACAGGTGTACATGAATAGATTGCATTGCTACAAAAGACACAACTGCTCCCTTTAAAGTCAATACATAAATCTGTGGGGAATTTAAACACAATGGACTGACCTTTTTAATAGAAGAGTGGACTGACTACTACTAAGATTTTTCAACAAATTAGTATTTATGGGTAGAGGTCTGACATAGCCAGTCTTGGCTACCACATACCTGACACAGCTTTCCTTCTATAACAACGTAAATGTTATGTGTGCTGGCAAGGGGCCTAGCATTTAACTTATCATAGTTATAGAAATGATGAAATGGCTTGCTAGACAGGAGTATGGCATGTCTGTAAGAGAAAGTAGGGATAATTTTATTTAGTTTATCTTGATTCATTTTTTAAATGCCTCTCCTCATACTGATTGTTGAAGTGTACTTTTAGCTGTCTTCTGCCTTCTCACCAGGATGGACACAGTCATCCTTTTCTGGGGTAGATTGATGAGGTAATGCCTGGTAATTTCTTCTCTAGGAGAAGTTGCAGGGCACATCACTGGGATGTCCATCACTAAGGTTTCTGTGCTAAACAAAATAGACTTATCGAGAGTCATCTGATGAAAAACACCTAGAGTAAATGTTGATCATAATGCAAGTGAAGTGTGCTGTATCTTTAAGAAGCATGTCAAGGGTGTACATGCATGAATAAATTCCAGACATGTGCAATTCCTAGTGCCATTTTGTAAGAGCAGCCAGAGTGAGAGCATGCATGATTGCAGTTGTTAGTTTGTATATAAATTACTTAAAGTCAGTAAACTTCTATAATAATGTATTTGTATGAAATAGTTGGGAGGGTGGTCAAATGGTTAAGGTATTTGCCTTACAAACACAAGGTGCAGGGCTTGAGTCTCACAAGGGATAATTGGCTAGGCTTAAAATGGCTCACAAGGGCTGTTAGCTTAGTACTAATATATCTATCTATGGTATCTATATACTAATGTTTGGATTGGGAGAGTGGCCTAATGGTTAAGGCGTTTGCCTTACAAACACAAGTTGCAGGGTTTGAGTCTCACAAGGGATAACTGGCTAGGCTTATAATGGCTCGCAAGGGCAGTTAGCCTAGTACTAATCTATGAATAAAGCTGCTTGAACAGAGCCCATGAAGAGTCTTCTTTTGTGTTCAAAGTAGGACAGTGACATGGTGTCATGAGTGGGATCGAAGAGAATAAGATCCAGAGCCATGAGGTGCAGAGATGACAGTGAAGGTAAAACTAAGAAAATGAGCACAAAAAAGGGCCACA